>NC_051179.1:22262114-22343175 GCF_013339695.2 Rhipicephalus sanguineus
GGCCTTTACCTTGCAGTGGGCGTAGACAGGCTGGTGATGATGATGATGATGATGATGATGATGATGATGATGAGTTAAAGCAACCAAGCGCAATGCGTTTATTAACACAATGGACACACTTCACACGTTTCGTGTGTCCGTCGTGTTCTGCTCCATGTCGCCTCGGGAGCCATAAACAGCAACTCGAAGGCGGTTGAACGCAGCACTTGCTTTTTTTAGCGATTAACACTTGAATAAACGCCAGCAGACGATAGCGCAGACACGTTGAATTCTCACTTCCACCTTGATAGAGCGGCGACAGTTAACTGAACCGTGCAAGAGATTGCAGGAGCTCGTGGTGTGTGTATGGAAGAAACGCGGTTCTGTAGTTGAATCTTGCACATCGAGGCAACGAACGCTGATTCATGTTCCATAGCGGATCGCGGGGATCAGTGATTGATGGCTCGCCATTTGTAACAGCCTGCGCGAGAACCTTGAATAAATAATGACGGCATTCTCCCCTTGCCCCCTCCTTCATATCCCTGTCACAAAATAATGATGTAAAAACATGACCGCATGGCTGGCCCTGCGGTTATCGTGCTTATTCCAGTGCATTGCGCAAAGGGAGACGGCTGTCTGTACGGTGTTTCCCCATGCTCCCGCAGAATATGAACGTTATGCTTCGCTTTAGAGCCAGCGCTTATGCATGGTCGTTCCAAAAAGTGATGTGGTTTTGTTGCACCGAACTCTAGACGCTTTGTTTGTAACGCTACAGCGTAATCCACGCACTTTATTGCGTAGCTTTGCACTAACGACATTCCTTCAATCTCGACCACCTGGGGTTATTTAACGTGCACCTAAATCTAAGTACCCGCGGGCCTCTAGTATTTCGCCTCCAGAGAAATGCGGCCGCCACGGCCGGGATTCGATCCCGCGACCTTCGAGTCAGCACTCGAGTGCCATAACCACTGGAGCACCGAGGCGGGTAAGAAGGTAAATAAGCAAGCGCGCGTGTCGCTTGGTGATAAATGCGCAAGCGACTAGAAGTATGATAACAGGTTCATTAATTTGGGAGCAAGCTATATATTTGTGCATATAGAAGCATCCACAGCGCTTTACTGTATTATATTTGTGCGCTGTGCCGCATATACTTCAGGGGACGCTGTCACATTTTCCTAGCTGCTGTTCGTTCGTGCTTCTTGGTAAATTAACAATAAAGCCACTGAACCGTTCGTGTTCGAAGCACAGTCGATACTGAGCTTCTGCGTGGACGACGTCGTTCTCATCACCGATGCCAATGCGTTCCAGAACCCCACCTCCGTATGTATATACATGTGTATATAAGTCGAATTCTTTTTCGAATACGCCTGGGAAATCATCGCGCTCGGAGAGATGCCCGCAGGTCCGTGCATAATTTATGGAAGGATCGTATGATCGGTCCACTGGCCGGATTATGATGTATACGTCCTCTTAGCGCCAGTAGAGAGTGGCAGCACTTCGATATATCACGCGTGGAAATAAAAAGCCATGGAAATGGTGTCACGTCTCATGAAGAATACAACGCAGGGTTTACGCTGTCTGAGACGTCTTTCACGATATCGATTTCCCTTTCAGGAAATTGCAAGCGGTACGAACTAATTTTTCAACTCGATATGCCCGAGCAGTCCGTGGGGGAAAAAAAAAAGTGTGCCCTTAGGAGAATACTAACGCGGTTGCGCCGCCACGGATTCGTACCAACGAGCCCGATCAAATTGTCTGCCATAAGGAAACGCGAAATTATCTGTTATTAATCGTTTTCCGTAATACGCACGAGCATACGCGTGCGCAGAGCTCTACATTATATTGGGGGGAGGAAGGGGGTAGTCTCCCCGGAGCCCCCCCCCCCTCTCCCGTGGTCGAGTCATAAGAACACAAGCTTCGCAATGGATGCAAAAATGAAAATGAAGCGATGACGTGCTGCTCCCAACGGCATGTATTCTCTGGGCCCCGGCTTTCCGGGGGTAAAGATGGGAAGCAAACCGTTCTTGGAATGTACCATCAGTGGTCCTCGGCTGCCATAATCGTCAAAACATGCATGGCCATACCCTTGCACAATACACAACGACCGGCAGGTCCGACTATGTAAAGGTATGGGTTAGACTTGGCGCCCCCCGCAGATAATTAGGGGTGGGGGGCCGCCACGCCCCCACTCACCCCCTTTCTGCCTTTGTAAATCTGGCTCAGCATGCAGCGTCGGCTTTTGAGGTCGGCATGTCGTCATGTGTGTGTGTCTGGAGGGGGGGGGGGGGCTCTTAGACCGTTTTTCGCATCGTTTTACACCACACACGTTTCTTTGAGTTAGTGGGCAGGTTATTTGCAGGCGTGATAGGCAAGAGGTGATTGATTGATTGATATTCCTACACGTTAAGTTATTATTCTCGCCCGTAGTCCAGAATTTGACGGAACTTGCTCAACAACCGAAAATTATCAATCCATTCTGCAGGCGCACGCATTTCGCGATTATGAATGTGCAAAGATTGTGCAAGTAAACTTTGAGTGGACGGAATTGATTGCCGCATAAATGTGGTGTTTCGAGCACTTAGGAGGTGTCGGGCGTGCGCGAATTTAGTGCACTCACTGCTCGTGTTGGTAAGGCGATGAGGAAAAGTTTATTACTATCCATGAATGGCTGTATGTCCTTGGTGGTATGTCATCCAGCTGGCGGTGTGTATGCTTGGCTTCTAAAACATGTAGCACGTGGTTTGATGAGCTGCAGCATACGAGATTGTGCTACGCATGCATCAAACAGAACGGTTCTGATAGTCTGTTTGCTTCCTGTTTTCTTATCGCAAGTACACAGACAGCCAGATTGCCGGCGCTTAATTTGTAACAGCTGCGCATTATATTCAGATGACGCCGTCGCGTCGCGGAATGCTCTCGTGACAGCTACCAGACGCTCGCCCTAGAAAAACGTTGCTCCGGCACAAGACATCTCGTTTATGCATGGATGTTGTGACGATGGCTTTTTGTAAACCACGCTGTATAGTGATGATTCCGCGTTGAGTGCATATAAGGCTCGTCTATGTGCGTAGTAGTAACTCTTTAACGGTCCACACTGGCGCCGCGACTCGGAAATTTTCCTACGCGACTGGCGCCGAAGGACGTGAATAGTAAAACGTTTCGAGTGCCTGCCTTTCGTCAGGCCGTAGAAGGGACACTGGCATTCATATATCAAATGGCATGCGCACGTGGGATTATTCCGCTGGTATAGTGACGTCACCGCGGCCAAATGCTGACGGAATGGCGTTTAATGGAGCAGCGACTTTTATAAGGGCACACAAAGAGTTAAGTAGTGCTCATACGTTGCTCGCTCATGCAGTAGGTGTCCGAACACACGATACCGTCGTGTCGTGTGTGTGCCCAATGGCATAGCCAAGCGTGTGTGTATGTGTGTGTGTGTGGGGGGGGGGGGTTCAAACCACCCTCCCCCCACGAAAATTTTCGATTTGCATGTGTATATACGTGTGTATACAAACACACACACGAACATCAATTTAGTGTGGTTGAACGCCTCCACCCTATATACCCCTAAACAAAAACATTTCGGGCTGCGCGCCTGTGGCTTGGGTTCTACTCACTCCAAGGAGTCAAAGTCACAGAATTCTCTGGAAATAACGAAGAATAGAACTTAAAGTGTCGACCGACAAGCTCACTGATGAGCTGACTCATTCACGTATGCCTACTCGGACCGACCCTCGAGTCTGAGTCTCTGAGTAGAATTTAGGCGAGTCTGAGTGTCGGAGTTCGAGCAAACGTAGCTGTGTATAGCTGTGACGTCACGTAAGATGACGGTACGTGATGACGCTGTTCACACGAAATCGCATTTACAAAGGTGTGTCGATCCCACAGGCAGTGCAATACCGGGTGAGGTGCAGAAAGCTTGCAATGCTTCCGATCCTGGAGGCATGTACAAAACCACGCTAGGTGCCAACCCGTAACAAACCCGCCCTTGCCAACCCATAACCTCTCAACCATCCCCCTTCATCTCTCTCTTTCTTTTTTCACGTATACTCCCTCGCTCTCATATTTTCATTGCTCGCCTCCATGTACCAAACACACGTCCGAATACATTATCTCCCTTCCTTCAATCAAAAGAAACGAAGTGTGTCGCAGCCATTTATTTGGCGTCGGAACTCGCTCGCGCACACCGACGACAGCGCACCGATGTCGACCCGTTCCACAAACATGCCCCGGTAATTTAGTATATACGGCGCCTCCGGGTCGGTGTTTGCGCGAGGCTAATTGGAAAAAACGGCGAAAGCGAGAACGGACGGCCGTGTCGCAAAACACTTATCTAGCGCAGCGCACGAAACAACCTCTTTGGATTTCTCGTTGGAGTTCACTTGCGCCCGTTATCGCGGGGTCAGTCCAGCTGCGTTTCATTCGCAGCTTTGTTTCCCGCATTTCACACCACAGTCAGTACTACTTTATATGTACAAGTGTCCACACAGTGCAGACAACATAAAAATTGTGGTGAAATAAACTCACACTGAAACCCCTCTAGCTGCGTAACCGGCGCGGGACACACCGCATGCGCGCGACACCTCCGGAAGCTGCCGCGTAGAATGTGCCAGATGAGAGCTATACTGCCTTGAATGTACTTGATATACACTTTAAAAAAAAAGAGACCTTTGACTCTTCTTTTTTTCACATATATAACTCTCACATATAACTCTCTTTTGAAGAGTCGTGCGTCACACGGCTCTCCGAAAGAGATTTCACCTGTATATAGTTATCTATATGAGAGTTATATACCTGGGAAAAAGAGTCAAACATCCCCCTTTTATTTTCTTCCTTAGAGTGTAGCTGTTATACTACGCACTAAACTACAATTTTTGGAGGGAAACAGCGCGAAAGGACTACAAGAACAACTACAAACTACAAGAAGCACCGGTGTCATTAACAAAGATGGGTGGGTGGGTGGGTTGGGGGGGGGGGGGGGGGGGGGAGGGTGCTCTTTTCGGCCTGCGTCGCTGCTGGAATGACGAACCTTGCGTAAATAAACTTCCATGTTTTTGATCAGAGCATCAGCGGAATTAATTCTTTCGTGCCTCCCTCAGAGCCCGGATAGTTAGGCTTCCAGCATCCCACCGGCCCCGCTATAGCTTGGCATGTAAGGTGTCGCGCTGCTAAGCCCGAGGACGCGGGTTCGATTCCCGGTCCCGGCGGCCGCTTTTCGGTGGGGGCGAAGTGCAGAAGAACACCCGTGTGCTTAGATTTATAGGCGCACGTTCAAAGAACGCCAGGCCGGTCGAAATTAATCCGGACACCCTTACTACGGCATGCCTCACAATCATATGCAAATAAGCTAGAAGTTTAGGGTAAGATGGAACCTTTAAGCGATTGGGCCCACGACCCCCCGTGTTCCAAAGATTTTTCATCGCTTCATATTCATATCGTGATTCTGGCACGTTAAACCCTAGCAATTATTATTCCAGCTGCGCCATCCCGCGGGCAAAGTCAGAAAGCTACGCCGCTGTCTACAAGCGTTGCGGTTAACCTATGTACTGCCTATGAAATATGCCATACCGCTGCTACGTCTTTCTGTGTCCTGCGTGTTTCGGTCTGAAAGAAAGAAAGAAGCGTGTCAACGTTTCTGTCTCCGCTAGCCACTGGACCGATTACAAACGCGCCGCGTCGGTTTGTTGCACGCACGAGATATAACGCGCGCCAGTAAAGTAAAATCGAAGCGATTTGCATTCGCGTTGACCGTTTGGCACAGGAAGTCATTTAGAGCAAAGCGCGAACAGGAAGCTAGCCAGCACCGATTCGACAAGAAACAAACAAACAAGTAAAAAGAACGGGGCCAAGTCTTAGGTATGGAGGGTGACAGCTGCAGCCAGAGCAGTTTGTAAATCGTTTTTGATCGGGAACAACATTTCCTCTCACCGCGGCGGCGCATGGCGGAGGAATTCCACTCAACGCGCAACTTTTGCTCAAGCCTGCAAGACAGCGCTTGGAAGTTATCGCGACGCCGATATGTCGAAGTCGACGATCGACCACGCTTGTGCGGACGTCAAGAGCACGTGCCGCGCTCGCGGTGCTCAAATTGCTTTGGCGACGACGGCGGCGGCTTGTGCGAACGCGTAAGAGCCGCGATGAAGCCATTACGTTTTGGCGAGGCGAATCGTCGTCGATCGAACGGCCCTACACTCTGATATCTGCTCTCGTTGACGGAGGTCGGAGAATAATAAGAGAAAAACTTGTTCCTGAACGAGATACACCGGCGATAAGGCATTCGACTTACGTTCGACCTTCGTCGAACGGCGCTCGAGCTCACCGACGTGTGAGCACGTATCGTCCTTTAAGCACGGTAATCGTATTTATTAACGCTGCCAAATGAGCGTTGCAGCTCTCGATGCTAATCCCGCGTCTTTCGGGTCTGTAACCATTAGACCGTCGTGGCGGGCGTGTCGTCTGTGAACCGCAGTGTAATTGCGTTTATTAACGCTGCCTAAACACTTGCATTGAGGCACAATCTGCACGTCTAAACATCGCTGTATGTGTCAGCGTAGATCCGCTGCCCTAAGTGTAGAAATGTGTCATATATACATCCACACTGCTGATGCTTGCAGCTGCTAGCTTATTGTTAGTCAAGAGACCATTGGTCAGTCACCGGCCAAAAATTGGGTTCGTCAGTCGCAGTGACTGCGACTGAAGTTTAACGAATGAGAGAAACAGTAATGTAAAACGGGTAAAGAAGAAATCAGTGAAATCAAATCAGTAATATATATATATATATATATATATATAATATATATATATATATATATATATATATATATATATATATATATATATATATATATATATATATATATATATATGCCGATGTCATCGGCCATATATATATATGGCCGATGTCTAAAAGGCAGCGTCGCGATGATCTTCGAAATTTACATGGCTTGCGCTTTAGCGCCGAAAGGCGTCACGGTGTACAAGTTTACCACAATCGCAATCTCTCCTCCGACACAGCTCTTGTCTTTATTAACTGACTCTGGTATATCTTCGGCCAGGACCTATACCCTATACTTTTTTCTGCACTCGCATGCGATATCAAATGGCTGACATGCCAGAAACGGAACCAGCTGGTCTTGAGATTAGGAGCTGTATACGTAGATGCAGGGCGGTTTGAAAACATTCGACGCCGAACAACGTATACAAATTGATGCAAAACCTAGCTAGCTCAATCATGCACGGACAAGAGTGTTCAAAATGAGGACGTGTTTTACATATCGCTCTTGAAGCGTGCTTTGTTTCCTCCTTAACCCTTGGGAGCCAAGAGCTAACTCGAAGCGCAGTATCGCATTTCTAAATCTTGCCGCTTGGAGGGGTGCGGCTGTTAACACCACTGCAGCTCGCAGCCGCCCAAACATAGGTATATCCTTCAGGTTATAAATCAGCCATATATGCTCGGTCAGCTCGGTCTCGTACACAGCGTGCACCGCTGGGAAGGCCGTCTAGCGAGACCTTTTGTAGCAGCTCCGTTGGCAGAAAGAAATATAACTTGGATGATAAATTAAAACAGCGCTTAACACAATGGACAAAGCAAGAAGTGACACCCACGGTCCTAATCACACATAGTGACGCACGCATAGAAGTGAAACACGCATAGTTTGGCCCTTTTACCACCAAGTACGCGAAATTGTTCTTTCTATAGAAATTAAAAGCGCCTAAGACGAGGACAGAGAAAAAACTCAAGACGCACGAGCGCTGTGTGTCTGAAGCCTCTTCTCTGTCCACGGCGCTTTTAGATTCTAGCACGTCTTACCAACATGCCCAAACTTGGTGATCTTTGTCTAGGCTGAGTAATGAGCGACTGCCTCTGACTCCCCCCCCCCCACCCAAAAAAAAAATCAAACTGTGTTGTTAATGAGTAATAAGTCCATACGATTGACCATACCCTAAATGTAATGAAAATGTGTTGAGTTGCTTGTGTACGTTGTTCTCGAACCTTTTATGAAAGCCGGCCACGATACGCGCGGCGTTAATACATTTCGCTGACCGAAGTCCTTCCGTAGCCTCTTGACCACCGTTGCACACTACATGTGAAATACAGTGCACAGGTAACATGAATAAAAAAGACAAAGACGATACGCGTATGCTTCAAGTGGATATGCATTCTTGCCGATGGTCTAATTTCGCAGATGTATATGCCTAGTATACTGCCGAATATACACGACATGCACATATGAATGAGAGCGATCATTCGTGGCAACCGCTTCACTCACGTAGTGTATCCGAAATGCACGTCCTTCTTCAGCGGAACTATGCAGGCGCTGCATTGTTGCTATGGCCGCTATCGCGTCGTTAATGACTGCAAGCGACGAGCCAGCGAGCATCTTCACAGGGCGGTGGTTGCTGTAGGCGTTTAACGTCTGCAGTACTGGAACGCGATGGTGCCTCGGCGAACAATAGAGTCGTCCGCTGGAGCGATACTATCGGGGATGACGTCCGCATAAGGGTGGGAGGGGCGTGGGAATTTGACGTCAAAAACCTAGAGCCAGATTGGGGACGATCACTCTTTTGCACCAAGGTGGTTATTACAGAGCGCCGAGGTGGGGCGGAACATTTCGCCGCATTCTTCGATGCTTCTGTAAGCCTGGCGGCATTGAATGTAGTACACACTCGCATTTATACTTTTTATTTGAGAAATTAATGAGCCGAGGCATGTCCTGCCCCCAGACTATCCAGGAAGCTCCTTTAACACAGCGGACCCGCACTGTCTTGAATGCTTGCCTAGGCTAGATTCTTAACTGGGGCACCGTAAAACTTCTGTCGTTCCCATGGAACAACCGAAAGGTGACGCAGTGTTTATGGATTCATGTTATTGAAAATCATTTGTCCAGAAATGGTCACGGTTGTCCTTGCTGTCTCATTGAATAACGGGATTCAAAACTCCGAAGCATCGATGTAGGTAATGTGAGAAGCGCCATAGCAGAGGATGTCCCCAATTAAACTATGACAGACTAATATATATATATAGTATTAAGTACAGTACGCGAGGGATCTTTGCATTCTGTCCCATTCAGCAATCGGCCGTCGCCGTAACCAGACTTCAGAACAAGCGATTTTAGCGACAAAAATCCCATGTCTACTGGGCCACGCACTTTTAAGGGTTCAGCATAGGCATGCGCAAGGTCCTCCATCAGGGGCGGGGAGCAAGGGGGCCAAGTGTCACCGCAGCAAGCTTCCCCGCTATACTCCTTCTCCCTTTGGGTGAACCATTTTGATCTAGAACACGCAAGATGTTCCACACTTATCCTTACTCGGTGTGCCCGGCTAGCTCAGTCGGTAGAGCATGAGACTCTTAATCTCAGGGTCGTGGGTTCGAGCCCCACGTTGGGCGACGTTATTTTTTTCTCTCTTTCCGAGTGTTTCAATGTTATTCCGCGCATCGCACTCTCCAGCTTCTTCCTTCCCCGCTATACTCCTTCTCCTTTTGGGTGAACCATTCTGATCTAGAACACGCAAGATGTTCCACACTTATCCTGACTCCGTGTGCCCGGCTAGCTCAGTTCAATAAAGAAAGAAAAAAGCCCGGCTAGCTCAGTCGGTAGAGCATGAGACTCTTAATCTCAGGGTCGTGGGTTCGAGCCCCACGTTGGGCGGCGTTTTTTTTTTCTCTCTTTCCGAGTGTTTCCATGTTATTCCGCGCATCGCACTCTCCAGCTTCTCCCTTCCCCGCTATACTCCTTCTCCTTTTGGGTGAACCATTCTGATCTAGAACACGCAAGATGTTCCACACCTATCCTGACTCCGTGTGCCTGGCTAGCTCAGTTCAATAAAGAAAGAAAAAAGCCCGGCTAGCTCAGTCGGTAGAGCATGAGACTCTTAATCTCAGGGTCGTGGGTTCGAGCCCCACGTTGGGCGACGTTTTTTTTCTCTCTTTCCGAGTGTTTCCATGTTATTCCGCGCATCGCACTCTCCAGCTTCTTCCTTCCCCGCTATACTCCTTCTCCCTTTGGGTGAACCATTCTGATCTAGAACACGCAAGATGTTCCACACTTATCCTGACTCCGTGTGCCCGGCTAGCTCAGTTCAATAAAGAAAGAAAAAAGCCCGGCTAGCTCAGTCGGTAGAGCATGAGACTCTTAATCTCAGGGTCGTGGGTTCGAGCCCCACGTTGGGCGGCGTTTTTTTTTTTCTCTCTTTCCGAGTGTTTCCATGTTATTCCGCGCATCGCACTCTCCAGCTTCTCCCTTCCCCGCTATACTCCTTCTCCCTTTGGGTGAACCATTCTGATCTAGAACACGCAAGATGTTCCACACTTATCCTGACTCCGTGTGCCCGGCTAGCTCAGTTCAATAAAGAAAGAAAAAAGCCCGGCTAGCTCAGTCGGTAGAGCATGAGACTCTTAATCTCAGGGTCGTGGGTTCGAGCCCCACGTTGGGCGACGTTTTTTTTCTCTCTTTCCGAGTGTTTCCATGTTATTCCGCGCATCGCACTCTCCAGCTTCTTCCTTCCCCGCTATACTCCTTCTCCTTTTGGGTGAACCATTCTGATCTAGAACACGCAAGATGTTCCACACTTATCCTGACTCCGTGTGCCCGGCTAGCTCAGTTCAATAAAGAAAGAAAAAAGCCCGGCTAGCTCAGTCGGTAGAGCATGAGACTCTTAATCTCAGGGTCGTGGGTTCGAGCCCCACGTTGGGCGGCGTTTTTTTTTTCTCTCTTTCCGAGTGTTTCCATGTTATTCCGCGCATCGCACTCTCCAGCTTCTCCCTTCCCCGCTATACTCCTTCTCCTTTTGGGTGAACCATTCTGATCTAGAACACGCAAGATGTTCCACACCTATCCTGACTCCGTGTGCCTGGCTAGCTCAGTTCAATAAAGAAAGAAAAAAGCCCGGCTAGCTCAGTCGGTAGAGCATGAGACTCTTAATCTCAGGGTCGTGGGTTCGAGCCCCACGTTGGGCGGCGTTTTTTTTTTCTCTCTTTCCGAGTGTTTCCATGTTATTCCGCGCATCGCACTCTCCAGCTTCTCCCTTCCCCGCTATACTCCTTCTCCTTTTGGGTGAACCATTCTGATCTAGAACACGCAAGATGTTCCACACCTATCCTGACTCCGTGTGCCTGGCTAGCTCAGTTCAATAAAGAAAGAAAAAAGCCCGGCTAGCTCAGTCGGTAGAGCATGAGACTCTTAATCTCAGGGTCGTGGGTTCGAGCCCCACGTTGGGCGACGTTTTTTTTCTCTCTTCCCGAGTGTTTCTATGTTATTCCGCGCATCGCACTCTCCAGCTTCTTCCTTCCCCGCTATACTCCTTCTCCCTTTGGGTGAACCATTCTGATCTAGAACACGCAAGATGTTCCACACTTATCCTGACTCCGTGTGCCCGGCTAGCTCAGTTCAATAAAGAAAGAAAAAAGCCCGGCTAGCTCAGTCGGTAGAGCATGAGACTCTTAATCTCAGGGTCGTGGGTTCGAGCCCCACGTTGGGCGGCGTTTTTTTTTTTCTCTCTTTCTGAGTGTTTCCATGTTATTCCGCGCATCGCACTCTCCAGCTTCTCCCTTCCCCGCTATACTCCTTCTCCTTTTGGGTGAACCATTCTGATCTAGAACACGCAAGATGTTCCACACCTATCCTGACTCCGTGTGCCCGGCTAGCTCAGTTCAATAAAGAAAGAAAAAAGCCCGGCTAGCTCAGTCGGTAGAGCATGAGACTCTTAATCTCAGGGTCGTGGGTTCGAGCCCCACGTTGGGCGACGTTTTTTTTCTCTCTTTCCGAGTGTTTCCATGTTATTCCGCGCATCGCACTCTCCAGCTTCTTCCTTCCCCGCTATACTCCTTCTCCCTTTGGGTGAACCATTCTGATCTAGAACACGCAAGATGTTCCACACTTATCCTGACTCCGTGTGCCCGGCTAGCTCAGTCACATTCTGCTTCCGGCAGCCGTGCTGAACGGATCGCAGTGTCATGGGCTCCGGCGGAGCGGCGATAGAGGCCACTATGGGCCGCGGAAACAGGAATACGGAAGACAAGGAATATCAGTTTATTTTGCCACAGCTGCCAAAAGGAAAACTTATCAATAACACCGTGTTTTTACACGGAGATGTCAGGGCCAGGCCTTACAAGGTTGAAGATTTTCGGGATGCGCTGACGCCGACGGGCCTGCTGCCCGATGTGGTGAGCCTCGGCGCGTATCAGATAAACCACTTGTGGGCGGTGACCTTCAACGACGGTGCTCCCATGAAACGCCTACTTGCACTGAAGGAGCTCCAGGTGAAGGGGAGGCGTTGCGTCGTCGTCGACCCGCAGGACCAGCAGGTGAAGCTTAGGCTGCACTGGCTGCTGCACGGGGTGAGCGACGAAGATGTGCGGGCTTCACTGGCAGCATTTGGAAAGGTGGTGGAAGTGAGCCGTGAGCGGTGGCGGGTCCCGGGCATGGCAGACAAGTGCTCAACCACGAGGACAGTCCTGCTCAAGTTGAAGAGTGGTCTCATGGTGGAGGACCTTCCACACCAGATCCGCGTGGACGGGGAGCTGGCCCTGGTTGTCGTGCCTGGACGGCCGATGCAGTGCTTGCGCTGCCAAGGCACAGGGCATGTCCGCCGCGAGTGCAAGGTACCACGTTGCTCCAGTTGTAGACGCATCGGGCACGTCGAAGCCGACTGTGTTAGGACGTATGCCTCTGCAACAGGACCAGCGAAGAGAGAGGTGGTTGCCGAGCACGTCATGGACGCGGCAGAGACGGAGGAGGCCGCTGAAGGAGCCGGCAGCCCAGCGGTTCCTGTGACTACTGGAGGGGCGGCGCCGGCAGACACACCCAAGGTTCCGGAGGCTCTCCAGCATTTGACTACACCGGCCAGCGTCCCGTCAGCGGTCGAGCCTGAGCGGGTCGAGACGGACGTGGTTCCAGTGGGGGCAGCCAACACAACGGAGGGTCAGGGAGAGACGGCGGCGGACAGCGAGGACAAGATGTGCGTGACCAGCGCCACGCTAAAGTGTCCACTCGACGACTCGGGGGAGCTGGACGGGGCGTCGTCCACCAACAGCCAGGAGCCGCCTGCGAAGGCGCCGCAAGGGAGGCGGCTTAGTCTCAAACCTAAGCCGAAAGTCCCCACAGACAGGAGACTGGCGGTCAAGGCAAAAGAAAACAGCGCCGGGAAGCAGGATGGTCCTGGAGGCGGCTAGCCGCGGGCTGGTCGTGAAAGGTAAGCACCATGCTCCGGGCCTACTCCTTTAGCGAATAAGTCACCATGGCATTGACTCCGCCATTCAGCATAGCTACGCTTAACGTCAGAGGGTTGGCGGCTAGGCGTAGGCAGTCAGCTCTTGCGGTTGCTCACAGACCAAGACATAGACGTCCTAGCCGTCCAGGAAACCAAGGTAGACGGAGAGGAGGAGACCGGGAGCATGGTGCGCCGTTTCACTGACCGATATTACGCGGTCGTAAGCCACGCGATAGGAACGTCCGCGGGTTGTGTTCTTTTTGTGAAAAAATTGCAAAGCCTTCTTGTGCAAAGTGTTTTTTCATGCCAGTCAGGCAGAATTGTTTATTGTGACTTTGTTTATGGTGCCACTGAATTCAGAGTTATATGCGTATACGCACCGAATAGTGTAGAAGAGCGTGCTCAGTTTTTTTCTAACCTGTTTCAGTGGACAAAGAGTAATAAGAGGGTGGTTTTGTTAGGGGATTTTAACCGTGTTTTAAGGGCTCGCGATAGAGTCAATAGCACTGGCGTTCGTGACAAAAGCAGTGACGTGCTAGGCAAATTAATAAACGAAAATGATTTCGAAGACGTGTATGAATGTGTCGCAGCAAATCGCGAAGTGATCTACACGCGATTTCAAGGCAATAGCCATGCGCGTTTAGACCGCATATACCTATCCCTAGATATATTGCCTATGTGTCACGATTTTTCGGTTGAGCCAGTGTCGTTTTCAGATCACTGTTTGGTTGTATGTCGCATAGGCATGAAGAAACAGCGTAAGGCTTTCAACTGGGATTTATGGAAACTGAACGCATTGTTATTAAAAGATGAACCATTTTTAGAAGCAGTGCACGAGACCATTAATGAAGTGCTTATGGAAAAAACGGAAACAGTAGTAGAGAAATGGGAGTGTTTAAAGCAGAAGGTGAAAATGAAAGCGCTAGACAGATCGAGCACGCTAAAATTCGAAGCGCAAATAAAAGAAAGAAGTCTTAAGAAAACACTGCAGCAGCTGATAGCCCTAGAAAGTCGGGAGCCTGGGACTTGTAAAGACGAGGTGCGCAGTGTCAAGGAAAAATTAGAACTGCATGACAGAGAGCGTTATCAAGGCGCCTGGGTTCGCGCTCGAGCAAATGATCTTGCCGCGGGTGAGACGCCCACAAAAAGGGCGCTTGGTCTCGAAAAAGCGCAAGGACGCCGAAACCACATCGATAAGGTCTATTGCAACGGGACTCTCGCGAGCGACAATGAAACCATCGAACGGGCCTTTTTTGCGTATTATCAGTCACTTTTTGCAGTTCGAAAAGCGAATGTACATGGTTTTAAAGAAGTTTCTTAAGCGCTTGCCGCGGCTTAGTGACGACACAAAAAAGCTTTTAGAAGGCAGAATAACGGAAGGCGAAGTGGAACGCGCGATTGGTCATCTGAACCCCGGAAAGTCACCGGGACCCGATGGCCTAACCGCAGCGTGGTATAAGACGTTTAGAACAGAACTGTCCCCGGGGTTAGCTGAGCTGTTCAATGAGGCGTACGAACGGAAAACTCTGCCGCCCTCCTTCAGCAAAGCGCATACGATATTAATTCCTAAAACGGACGAAGGGGAAAAACTTAAACTGGTGACATCGTATAGGCCCATATCGCTGACCAATGTTGACTACAAGATTTTTATGAAGGTTCTGGCAGCGCGACTTCAAGGTGTCATTAAAGAAATTGTTGGAGAGCACCAAACTTGTGGAATCAAAGGCAGAACTATTAGCTCAAACATTCACAAGATGCGGTGTGTGCTAGAGTGTTGTGACGAGGATTTACTTGGCGTTGCTGTGCTCCAGATAGACCTGGAGAAAGCTTTTGATTGTGTTGCGCATGATATTTTGTTTGCCATCCTAGATCATATTAATGTTGGTTCCATCATCAAGGAGGGAGTGGCCTTGGCGTACCAGAACTGCACAACACGTTTAATTGTTAATAAGTCTCTGGGGGCCCCCATTCACGTAATGCGTTCTGTGCGTCAAGGCTGCCCCCTCAGTCCACTTTTGTTTTGTATTTACATCGAAGCGATGTGCTTAGCGATAACTGAAAACGAAAAAATACGTGGCTTCAGCTTGGCGGCAGTGGAAGTTAAGCAGCTGGCATATGCAGATGACATTGCGGTGTGTTGTACGAACAAAGAAAGTGTAGAGGAAACGATAAGTGTTGTGAAACATTTTTGTAGCGTCACAGGGAGCCGCGTAAACTGGGGGAAATCTCCTGGGCTTTGGCACGGAAGGTGGCCTTCAAAGCCGGACCATTTTGCGAATGTGCACTGGACGGAAACACCGACAAGGTACCTCGGTGTTCCCCTGGAATGTTATAACGGCAGCGAGGAGTATTGGTCGCGTCAAACAAAAGAGACGAAGGAAAAAGCAGACAGGTGGAAAGGCATGAACCTGCCTGTTTTTGCTAGGGCTACTGTGTGCAACATGTTTTTTATCACTAAACTGTGGTATGTAATGCAGGTGCTACATTGTTCAAGGATCAACGTGCAAAGGCTGCACAGAGTGTTCGCAGTGTTTATATGGGGCTCTGAATGGGAAAGGTGCAGACGGACCAATTTGTTCAGGCGCGTGAAGGATGGGGGTCTCGGTTTGGCGCACCTATTTGTGAGACAATTAGTAAATAGATTTTTGTTTTTCCGTGACGTCAGGGATCCGTTTTTGCGTACGGTATGCCAGCTCAGGTTAGGCAGTGCCTTACCAGAACTTGTTGTCACTACGGATAGCCGGCCCGTGACGTTGCGTGGCTATCTCAAGGAAGTGGTAGACAGTGTACGTTTTTTATCTGTTCGTTTTTCTTTGGATTATCTAGCAAGTGTTAGAAGAAAAGAATTGTACAAAGATGTATGTGATATGGTTTTTCCCGTACCATTGTACAGGGCCATATACAGTGGAAGACCGGGACAAAATGTACTGAAGCGGGTGAGAAACATGCAGGTACCTACAGGGGTGAAAACATTTTTCTTCAAGTTACACACAGGAACACTATCAGTAAAGACTTTCACAGAGGAACGGGGCTTTTTTACACCATGGGGGTCACACTGCTTGATATGTAAGAAACCAGAAACAATAGACCATGTTTTCTTGCATTGTTGGGAAGGGGTACATTTCTGGGACATTTTGCAGAGGACAATAAAGAAGGATTTTCCACTGGATCACCACGGGATAAGGTATCTCGCAGTAAAGAATGATGAGGGGGTCCCATTTGATGTAGTGATGTTGACCGGTCTCCACTGCATATGGCGTGCGCGAATGGCCGGATACCACTTCGACCCGGATGCAAAACCAGCAGTAATTTATTTCAGGCAAAGCATGTCTGCATTCATTGAGTGTAGTAAAATACAGGATATCGAGCCAGAATGGTTGTCAAGGTTTGAACCTCTGGCAACCCTTAAGTATTTTTAAGAGGACAACATCAGTCCAAATGGGACTGATGGCAATGCTTGTTCCTTTTCCTTTGTATTGTATTATGTGAGTGTGATATGACTGCCCTGTACAATGTCCAAGCCAGGCAATAAATCAAAAAAAAAAAAAGAAAAGCCCGGCTAGCTCAGTCGGTAGAGCATGAGACTCTTAATCTCAGGGTCGTGGGTTCGAGCCCCACGTTGGGCGACATCTTTTTTTTTTCTCTCTTTCCGAGTGTTTCCACGTTACTCCGCGCATCGCACTCTCCATCTTATTGCTTCCCCGCTATACTCCTTCTCTCTTTGGGTGAACCATTCTGATCAGGAACACGCAAGATGTTTCACACTTAGGCAGATTCTATGTGCCCGGCTAGCTCAGTCGGTAGAGCATGAGACTCTTAATCTCAGGGTCGTGGGTTCGAGCCCCACGTTGGGCGACATCTTTTTTTTTCTCTCTTTCCGAGTGTTTCCACGTTACTCCGCGCATCGCACTCTCCATCTTATTGCTTCCCCGCTATACTCCTCTCTTTGGGTGAACCATTCTGATCAGGAACACGCAAGATGTTTCACACTTAGGCAGATTCTATGTGCCCGGCTAGCTCAGTCGGTAGAGCATGAGACTCTTAATCTCAGGGTCGTGGGTTCGAGCCCCACGTTGGGCGACATCTTTTTTTTTCTCTCTTTCCGAGTGTTTCCACGTTACTCCGCGCATCGCACTCTCCATCTTATTGCTTCCCCGCTATACTCCTTCTCTCTTTGGGTGAACCATTCTGATCAGGAACACGCAAGATGTTTCACACTTAGGCAGATTCTATGTGCCCGGCTAGCTCAGTCGGTAGAGCATGAGACTCTTAATCTCAGGGTCGTGGGTTCGAGCCCCACGTTGGGCGACATCTTTTTTTTTCTCTCTCTTTCCGAGTGTTTCCACGTTACTCCGCGCATCGCACTCTCCATCTTATTGCTTCCCCGCTATACTCCTTCTCTCTTTGGGTGAACCATTCTGATCAGGAACACGCAAGATATTTCACACTTAGGCAGATTCTATGTGCCCGGCTAGCTCAGTCGGTAGAGCATGAGACTCTTAATCTCAGGGTCGTGGGTTCGAGCCCCACGTTGGGCGACATCTTTTTTTTCTCTCTTTCCGAGTGTTTCCACGTTACTCCGCGCATCGCACTCTCCATCTTATTGCTTCCCCGCTATACTCCTTCTCTCTTTGGGTGAACCATTCTGATCAGGAACACGCAAGATGTTTCACACTTAGGCAGATTCTATGTGCCCGGCTAGCTCAGTCGGTAGAGCATGAGACTCTTAATCTCAGGGTCGTGGGTTCGAGCCCCACGTTGGGCGACGTCTTTTTTTTTCTCTCTTTCCGAGTGTTTCCACGTTACTCCGCGCATCGCACTCTCCATCTTATTGCTTCCCCGCTATACTCCTTCTCTCTTTGGGTGAACCATTCTGATCAGGAACACGCAAGATGTTTCACACTTAGGCAGATTCTATGTGCCCGGCTAGCTCAGTCGGTAGAGCATGAGACTCTTAATCTCAGGGTCGTGGGTTCGAGCCCCACGTTGGGCGACATCTTTTTTTTTCTCTCTTTCCGAGTGTTTCCACGTTACTCCGCGCATCGCACTCTCCATCTTACTGCTTCCCCGCTATACTCCTTCTCTCTTTGGGTGAACCATTCTGATCAGGAACACGCAAGATGTTTCACACTTAGGCAGATTCTATGTGCCCGGCTAGCTCAGTCGGTAGAGCATGAGACTCTTAATCTCAGGGTCGTGGGTTCGAGCCCCACGTTGGGCGACATCTTTTTTTTTCTCTCTTTCCGAGTGTTTCCACGTTACTCCGCGCATCGCACTCTCCATCTTATTGCTTCCCCGCTATACTCCTTCTCTCTTTGGGTGAACCATTCTGATCAGGAACACGCAAGATGTTTCACACTTAGGCAGATTCTATGTGCCCGGCTAGCTCAGTCGGTAGAGCATGAGACTCTTAATCTCAGGGTCGTGGGTTCGAGCCCCACGTTGGGCGACATCTTTTTTTTTCTCTCTTTCCGAGTGTTTCCACGTTACTCCGCGCATCGCACTCTCCATCTTATTGCTTCCCCGCTATACTCCTTCTCTCTTTGGGTGAACCATTGTGATCAGGAACACGCAAGATGTTTCACACTTACGCAGATTCTATGTGCCCGGCTAGCTCAGTCGGTAGAGCATGAGACCCTTAATCTCAGGGTCGTGGGTTCGAGCCCCACGTTGGGCGACATCTTTTTTTTTTCTCTCTTTCCGAGTGTTTCCACGTTACTCCGCGCATCGCACTCTCCATCTTATTGCTTCCCCGCTATACTCCTTCTCTCTTTGGGTGAACCATTCTGATCAGGAACACGCAAGATGTTTCACACTTAGGCAGATTCTATGTGCCCGGCTAGCTCAGTCGGTAGAGCATGAGACTCTATCTCAGGGTCGTGGGTTCGAGCCCCACGTTGGGCGACATCTTTTTTTTTCTCTCTTTCCGAGTGTTTCCACGTTACTCCGCGCATCGCACTCTCCATCTTATTGCTTCCCCGCTATACTCCTTCTCTCTTTGGGTGAACCATTCTGATCAGGAACACGCAAGATGTTCCACTTACGGCAGATTCTATGTGCCCGGCTAGCTCAGTCGGTAGAGCATGAGACTCTTAATCTCAGGGTCCGTGGGTTCGAGCCCCACGTTGGGCGACATCTTTTTTTTCTCTCTTTCCGAGTGTTTCCACGTTACTCCGCGCATGGCACTCTCCATCTTCTGCCTTCCCCGCTACTCTTCTCCTTTTGGGTGAACATTCTGATCTAGGAACACGCAAGATGTTTCCACACTTATGCAGACTCTATGTGCCCGCTAGCTCAGTCGGTAGAGCATGAGACTCTTAATCTCAGGGTCGTGGGTTCGAGCCCCACGTTGGGCGACATCTTTTTTTTTTCTCTCTTTCGAGTGTTTCCACTATTACTCCCCGCACTCTCCTCTATATTGCTCCTTCTCTCTCTTTGGGTGAACCATTCTGATCAGAACACGCAAGATGTTTCACACACTTAGGCAGATTCTGTGTGCCCGGCTAGCTCAGTCGGTAGAGCATGAGACTCTTAATCTCAGGGTCGTGGGTTCGAGCCCCACGTTGGGCGACATCTTTTTTTTTTCTCTCTTTCCGAGTGTTTCCACGTTACTCCGCGCATCGCACTCTCCAGCTTCTTGCTTCCCCGCTATACTCCTTCTCCTTTTGGGTGAACCATTCTGATCTAGAACACGCAAGATGTTTCCACACTTATGCAGACTCTGTGCCCGGTGCCAGTCGGTAGGCTAGACTCTTAATCTCAGTCGTGGGTAGCCCCACGTTGGGCGCATCTTTTTTTTTCTCTCTTTGAGTTCCACTCTCCGCGCATCGCACTCTCCAGCTTCTTCTTCCCCGCTATACTCCTTCTCCTTTTGGGCGAACCATTCTGATCTAGAACACGTAAGATGTTCCACACTTATGCTGACTCTGTGTGCCCGGCTAGCTCAGTCGGTAGAGCATGAGACTCTTAATCTCAGGGTCGTGGGTTCGAGCCCCACGTTGGGCGACATATTTTTTTTTTCTCTCTTTCCGAGTGTTTCCACGTTACTCCGCGCATCGCACTCTCCAGCTTCTTCCTTCCCCGCTATACTTCTTCTCCTTTTGGGCGAACCATTCTGATCTAGAACACGCAAGATGTTCCACACTTATGCTGACTCTGTGTGCCCGGCTAGCTCAGTCGGTAGAGCATGAGACTCTTAATCTCAGGGTCGTGGGTTCGAGCCCCACGTTGGGCGACATCTTCTTTTTTTCTTTCCGAGTGTTTCCATGTTATTCCGCGCATCGCACTCTCCAGCTTCTTCCTTCCCCGCTATACTCCTTCTCCTTTTGGGTGAACCATTCTGATCTAGAACACGCAAGATGTTCCACACTTATGCTGACTCTGTGTGCCCGGCTAGCTCAGGCGGTATAGCATGAAACTCTTAATCTCAGGGTCGTGGGTTCGAGCCCCACGTTGGGCGACATTTTTATTTCTCTCTTTCCGAGTGTTTCCATGTTATTCCGCGCATCGCACTCTCCAGCTTCTTCCTTCCCCGCTATACTCCTTCTCCTTTTGGGCGAACCATTCTGATCTAGAACACGCAAGATGTTCCACACTTATGCTGACTCTGTGTGCCCGGCTAGCTCAGTCGGTAGAGCATGAGACTCTTAATCTCAGGGTCGTGGGTTCGAGCCCCACGTTGGGCGACATCTTCTTTTTTTCTTTCCGAGTGTTTCCATGTTATTCCGCGCATCGCACTCTCCAGCTTCTTCCTTCCCCGCTATACTCCTTCTCCTTTTGGGTGAACCATTCTGATCTAGAACACGCAAGATGTTCCACACTTATGCTGACTCTGTGTGCCCGGCTAGCTCAGTCGGTATATCATGAAACTCTTAATCTCAGGGTCGTGGGTTCGAGCCCCACGTTGGGCGACATTTTTATTTCTCTCTTTCCGAGTGTTTCCATGTTATTCCGCGCATTGCACTCTCCAGCTTCTTCCTTCCCCGCTATACTCCTTCTCCTTTTGGGCGAACCATTCTGATCTAGAACACGCAAGATGTTCCACACTTATGCTGACTCTGTGTGCCCGGCTAGCTCAGTCGGTAGAGCATGAGACTCTTAATCTCAGGGTCGTGGGTTCGAGCCCCACGTTGGGCGACATTATTATTTCTCTCTTTCCGAGTGTTTCCATGTTATTCCGCGCATCGCACTCTCCAGCTTCTTCCTTCCCCGCTATACTCCTTCTCCTTTTGGGCGAACCATTCCGATCTAGAACACGCAAGATGTTCCACACTTATGCTGACTCTGTGTGCCCGGCTAGCTCAGTCGGTAGAGCATGAAACTCTTAATCTCAGGGTCATGGGTTCGAGCCCCACGTTGGGCGACACCTTCTTTTTTTCTTTCCGAGTGTTTCCATGTTATTCCGCGCATCGCACTCTCCAGCTTCTTCCTTCCCCGCTATCCTTCTCCTTTTGGGTGAACCATTCTGATCTAGAACACGCAAGATGTTCCACACTTATGCTGACTCTGTGTGCCCGGCTAGCTCAGTCGGTAGAGCATGAGACTCTTAATCTCAGGGTCGTGGGTTCGAGCCCCACGTTGGGCGACATTTTTTTTTTCTCTCTTTCCGAGTGTTTCCATGTTATTCCGCGCATCGCACTCTCCAGCTTCTTCCTTCCCCGCTATCCTTCTCCTTTTGGGTGAACCATTCTGATCTAGAACACACAAGATGTTCCACACTTATCGTGACTCTGTGTGCCCGGCTAGCTCAGTCGGTAGAGCATGAGACTCTTAATCTCAGGGTCGTGGGTTCGAGCCCCACGTTGGGCGACATCTTTTTTTCTTTCCGAGTGTTTCCATGTTATTCCGCGCATGGCACTCTCCAGCTTCTTTCTTCCCCGCTATACTCCTTCCATTTTTAGATGGACCATTGTGACCTTGAACGCATGATATGGTGCGGACTGATGCTACTTCTGTGTGCTTTTGGGCCCCAAGTGGGCGGCCATCATATGTGGTGTGTTTTGTGTGAGCAACATGCGACCTTAACGCTGTAGATTAATTTCCAATAATATGTGGCGTAAATCTGTATGGTATTCGACGGAATATTTTCTTCGACGTTGCTTATATAACCGCCTGCAACGCGGCATCTGATCATGAACGGCAGCGTCATGGATGTTCCAAATTGCTGCGTAAGTTGAACTGCTCGGTCACGTACCGGCTGAGGAGTGGAGGCCCCTCTAGAACCAACTTGTTTAAGCATTTGTTGACCTGTTCATCTTTCTCTTTACTTGTCACCCGGAGCTGGAGCCCTTGAGTACAGAGCTCCACCCTAAGCACGTGCGCGTTCGGGAATTCAGGTCATGGTTCAACAAAAACGACATGCTCCACCCCCCCCCCCCTTTCCCTTCCCACCTCTTTATGCACCAGCTTTTCCTTTTCGCTCTTGTTTTTCAATCTGTTGTTTTCTTTCTTTCTTTCTTTCTTTCTTTCTTTCTTTCTTTCTTTCTTTCTTTCTTTCTTTCTTTCTTTCTTTCTTTCTTTCTTTCTTTCTTTCTTTCTTTCTTTCTTTCTTTCTTTCTTTCTTTCTTTCTTTCTTTGCGCTTACCCATCTTCTAACACGCCAGCACAGGCACACTCTTGCTTAAATAAAAGTTATGCATTCGTTTGTTTCTCACGCAACTCCTCCACCGTGAAATTCGCGAGACACACGGAAGTTTCCGAGAAAAGATTAAGAATGGCTTGGACGGTGAAGCGGGCCTTTTCTTTCTCGAACAATCGTTTCAGCGCCCGTACTCAAAGAGGGACTTGAAAAAAAGAAAAGAAAAGAGAACGAGCGCCAGTTTTACAAGCTGCAGACGAACGCTGGCAGCCGCCTCCAGCCTCTCGCCATCTCCCGAGGTGACCGATTCGAGCTCGCCTCGTTAATTAAATACTATAGCTCCCATGAATGTCGCTCAAGTTTCTTCTTGATGCACTGCGTTAGATGCCTCACCAAACGCGAATATGGACCGTCTGCGGCGTCGGTGTCCCGCGTCTGCGGCGTCAACACGAGTGATGCTAAAAATAACCATCGCTTGATGACACCACCGCATGACGTCACAGACTGGCAGAATTTGTGACGTCATCATGGCGTCACTATGACGCCGTCATGAAGTCACGTAACGTGAAGTGACATGGTGACCTCATCAGATGACATCGTCGCTTGGTCAAAGGTGGGCCGATCACGGAGGCAGTGCAAAACCAGGTGAGTTGCAGAACGCTTGCAATGCCTCCGATCCTGAAGGCAGTGCAAAAAGGGGAAGGGGAGGATCAATACATCAGCTGAGAGGGAAAAAAAAGTAGAAGATGGCTCTCGCCTTCGAGTCATCTTGGGCGAATACGTAAGGGACTCAGTGTGTTAGTGTTTTTTTTTATTCGAGAGAGAGAGACAGCGAGAGAGAAAACGATAAGGACGAGGTGGATGATGGACAAGAAGTAGGCACAAAGAACATAGAGCATTTAGCGGCCGGCCACACACATTTAGACCACCGCCCCTGCATACACAACATGCAAGTCTCGCCAAAAGAAAGGCTGCTGCTGGACCCTGTGTATGCTACAATTCCGACGTCAAAAATCAAAGGGCGCTCGGCTCAACCGCACGTTTTGCATGCATGCGCAGTGGAGCCTCATGTATAGGGACTGCGCCGCATTCCTGGTCACGCTTCCGGAAGCTCCCGCTGACATCACCTGGTCGCAATAATTTTGAGCGCTGGGGCCGGCCCTTCCGGGCTCTGCCGCTTGGTGCTTGCACCCTGCCACACTCCTCTCTTGCAGGTCTCTCACTCGCTCTCTTCGCTCGTCACGGTTAGTGGAGGATAGTTACACGTCGTGGCAGTTTGCAGCAGCGTAAGGAGAGGCCCATTTATGACTTCTTCGTTTGATACTCGTTTGTCCGCGTTTAGTTCTCGCATCATTTTCTTTCTCTTTGTCTTTTCTTTTTCTTTTGCAGATCTGTTCTGCGGAATCCCGCAAGGTGGCGGAAAGGTTAAGAAAGGGTAACTGGCAACCACTCTTTTGTAGCACGAAGCCACAAGAAAATATCCATACGAATTTCTCAGAAAGAGGCCGCAAGGAAATCCATACAGATTTCTCAGAAGAAGGTTTCTCAGAAAGAACTTGCCGAAAAATTCGCCCTGGTCCGGGGATCGAACCCGGGACCAACGCCTTTTGGTAGAGCAATCGCCCCTGAAAGGTGTTGGTTCCAGGTTCGATACCCAGACCAGGACCAACTTTTCAGCAACTAAGAAAGCTTTTCTTTCCGAGAAATCCGCATAGATTTCCTTGTGGCTTCGTGCTGCAAACGTGTGGCTGTTAAGTTCCCTTTCTTATTTTTGTTCTCCACCTTAGTCAGAGAGAAGATATATGCCATGCGGAGGTTGTTGAGAAATAACATGGAAGGTGGATTGGTTTTGTCTAAACGGGAATAGGCATTATAATTGTATGTCCGCATCAACTGTATGTACCTAATCGCTAACGTTTTTTGTTTTTTTTTTTGTACAAGGCTTGTACGTACCTCGTCATTGTTCAACAGACAGATTCACAGCCACCGAGCCTGAAGGGAACCCTTCCGTGTGCAATAGTTCATCAATTCAGTCACTTTGTAAACTGTACAGTTGGTATCCGTGTGCTACCGATAAATATTCAAAGAATGATAGCTCCTTTGGAGCGTACGTCGCGGCAACGAAAAAAAAAAAAAGAGAGAAAAGAAGTGAGGAAAATTGATCTAGTGGAGGGTAGACATTTTGGGAGTTGCTATAAGATGGGCACTAGCGAAGCGAAACTCATGCAACTACTGCGCGTGGGGGGCACTGATATAAAGGCTAGCACATTTAGAGCTTCGCGAAACGGAAATGAGCTGGCGGAGAGGACGTTTCCGGTTCGCCGTAGGGACGCCCAGAGCGGAACTAAATGCCGAGCACATTCGAGCAGACTTAATCGACCTACGTGCGCGACCGGGAGATGCCGTACAACTTTAGCGAGGTACGGTGTATGTGCTAACTTCGCGTCGCCTTGTAGTAAGGGCGCCACCGTTATGGTTGTCGACATCTGGATGTCATTTCCTGGACACCAAGAGCTGGAGGAGATAACGGAAAAGCAATAAATGCTGGTGGCTGGCACATGGGGCGTATCTTCTACACATTTGCGAAAGAGAGTTCTAGTCACACTCACCCGATCTTTCGGATTCATGCAATGCCTACAGTTTGGGACCCGTGTGTTCGGTTTCGAGTCTGTGCTTCGTCACTCTTTGGCATGACACGCAGCTGCACGACACGCCGTAATGGGACATGGTGCACGATACCATATGAGATGACACGATATTGTCTTTTGATGACACAGTATACCGTTACAAAATTGATACTTGACATTCTCGATACTTGTCCTACACTCGGGATCGGCTGACCTTTGACCAAGCGACGATGCCGTCTGATGACAGCACCATGAGAGGTCATGAATTTCGGTGACCTGTGACATCATGACGACGTCACATGATAACGTCATCGTTCCCCCTCCACGCGCCTCTCTCTCGGAGAAGGTCTCGTGGGCTTTTGTACGACGTCATTTTACGGCCGTGTTTTGCTCAGGCCGACTGCGCAACGAGATACTGCAGTTGGCATTCTTTACGCTCCTTCGTGTCTTAAACAGTGCACATCTGGAAATGTATCGAAGTGGGTCGTTGTGCTCTCATGACTAAAACAGTCTGGCGATAGGCATTTCGTATGCGTAATATACGCGGGAGCTGTATATGCCCACTATGGTTGTGTGATGGCAATAGGCCGCACTGGCACGGTCAGTCGTATGTATCCCTCACTGCGGAGACCACATCTGAACGGCGTGTGTATCGCCACTGGAGGCGCCCTCCGGGTTCCCTCGACCCTGTAGGGTCAAATCGCTTGCCATCCCATCGACCTACATCAAGAAGCGCTATTTAGTGCACAACAGGGTGGTGTGGCGCGCGACACGACGCCACCACATCGGCGCTCCGGATCTTTGGGGTCGACCAAATTTATAGCCGGCCATTAATAACACGTCGCATCCTATGCTTCATTTTCTCACCCCCTCGGGCCAATCCTCTCCACTCTGTTTTCGAGGCTTATCCTTTCCTCGCTTTCCTGGATTGGCTACCCCCTTTATCTCTGAAGGCTTCGTTATAAATCTATTCTACACTTGCCTTCTCTAGTTCATCTTATCTTGGTTTCGTGACAATGTAATGGCGCACGTGATTCTTGGGCCTCTAGCCCCCTCCGGGGATACGATAACACTCGCTCGTTTGAACACCTCTTCGGAAGCGTTCGCTATAGCCGGCCACTCGGCCAGATTTTCACGCAGATTCTTTACGTCACTGATTTCGAAGTCTTCCTTCTCTCACATTTTAATAACAATAACTGTTGGGGTTTAACGTCCCAAAACCACGTTATATGATTATGAGAGACGCCGTAGTGTATGGCTCTGGAAATTTCGACCACCTGGGGTTCTTTAACGTGCACCTAAATCTAAGCACACGGGCCTCTATCATATTTGCCTCCATCGAAATGCGGCCGCCGCGCCCTGGATTCGATCCCGCGACCTTCGGGTCAGCAGCCGAACACCATACCCACTATTGGCCACCCTGGAGGGTCTTTCGCACTCTGACACTCAATAAAGTTTTCTGAAAGTTGGCTTATGTATTAGGGAACGCAATGTAATAGCGGTGTCACACGGTCACTTTTGATCGCGATGGGGCCTGATCCGGATCGAATTTCGTTATCGTGATTGGCACCTATACGCATGCTGCAGAAGGGAGCTAATCAAGGTTGAGAAATTTGATCCTGATCAGGCTTAGTCGCGGTCAGCAGTGCACTATGTGACACCGGTATAATCCACTTTTACCGATCCAGAATCAACGTATAGGCGCTAGCAGACGACGTCAAAATCTGTTACGTCACGGCAAGTTGGCGCGCGAACCTCAGGACGGCGTCGCCACCTGTCTGTGTTTTCTTGCGTGTTTTCCGACTTAATCTTCCGGCAGCTTTAGTTCAGATACAACGTAAGAAAAAAATGTCAGCTCCGCCCACAGCCATCGCTATCCCCCTCCCACAGGCAATTTCCATGAATGTCCCATCCAATAGCCCTTACTCATTTTCGTGACGTCAGCTGAAGTGCTTCAGATAGTTTTTTTCACACAAACACACGTTTGTGTCTACTGGTTTTAGGTCGGAAACTTGAACGTCCTGGTGAATTTCGTCAGGGATTCTGACATCGCTGCTCAGTCGACCTTAGTAACGACCAGGGGCGTAGCGAAGGCGGGGGGGGGGGGGGTTCAATCCCCCCCCCCTGGCAATTTTCAAATTTGCTTGCGTATATATATATACACGCACGCATACAAACGCACGCACGAATATACATAAAGTATGGTTGAACCCCCCCCCCCTCCCCGAAAAAAAAATTATGGATACGCCCCTGGTAATGACGAACCTTTAACTCTTAATATGCGTAGCAATTTGCATTAGCCGAAAAATGCAGCATGAAACCGATTCCCATAAGGCGTGGGATCTGCCGAATTTTTTCTTAAGTTGTAATCGAGTATATAGTTGTGTCTGTTATTGTGGAGGGGTAACTCACTAATACTAGATAAACTGTTGATCTACCGTTGCAACCTTTCCAAACCCACGCTTGCAGAGTGGTGCAAATCCTGCCCTTCATTTCCTCTGTAGCCGGTGGCTATTCCTCGAATCCCCCCCGTTAATGACCTTAGCTGGGCACTCTAAGCAGTCGTCTTGCATCTCGATAAGGAATCCCTCCTGCGTGACCGGCGACCCCCTATCGCACAGTCCCCTTATAATGTCTTCGTTTCCTTTCGCTTATCAGCAGCGAAAATCTGCCCAACCAAGTTTTCCTCCATACATTGTCTGCAATCAAGATACGTTATCCTTCGTGACGGATCAGTGTCACCGGCGTGCATGTGTGTACATAGAGGACTGTGACGTCACAATTTGTGCCGCATTTCGACACGGTTGCGGCCGCAGTTTCCCTTACAAAAATTGTTATACGAATTCTTTTCGGTTTCTATTTAATTCTATTGCACTCGCGTGCAGATTCGAGCACGTCCTTGTCGAAAAACACGAGAGATTTACTGCCGTGATTCGACAGGAAACCGGCACTTGCAAACAATCGAATAAATGCGCCTCTCTCTCTCTCTCTCTCTCTTTTTCTCTTTCACTCTCTCTGAATTTATATAGCCACAGCACAGTAACCTGCCCCACTGACGTGACGCTTGTTCATCAATCACCGTAGCATGGCTGAGTTCGTTGGCTACAAGGCTTAACATTTCTTATCGCGACATTATATACCCCTATACTCTCTAAAGAAAGAGCATATAGCAAGAAGAAAGGTACCTCGCAAGTGCTCGAGCGCATCGCCATCGTTTCACGGCAAACAGAGAGACCGTGAAAGATATCGATTACGTCTTTTGATAACTTTCGTTCGAATCAGTATCGATCCCGATCGAGCTTCAGCTTAACTTCTCTTTCGGTCCACCGTGTAAACGTAGTCGTTTTGAGCTCCGCATTAAGCTTGGAAATAACACTTGAGTAGAGTGTCTCGACGCATTTAGAGTGAAAATTAGGGCGTCGAGCCGAATCAGAAATGAAGGAGGAGGCCAAGACAAGAAAATAAACCTGGAGAGTGTTATACAGGCAGTGTAAGTCTCATGCGAGCTTGTTTGCTTTCTTTCCTTATCCTTAGTTTGCTGAGAACCAATAAAGCAGTCATGAGCTAAGAAATGGGCTGATCGCATTAATTTATCCGCGTGTTCATTGGTTTATTTGTTGATACCTTTGCTAGTTCCTTTCCTTCGTTAGCCCGCCTGTCCATTCGAAACACGCTGTTTTTCCTTGAAGGCAATCTGGTTAACGTAAAGGAACCTTTCTGGCCCCACCACTCTTCGCTTTCTCTCTCTCTCTCTCTTACAGCGTCATAACAGAAACCAGATTATTTGTTACGATTACGAACCATACGAACAATTTAAAGAAGACCTGGTACATTTTAATTGAACTTGAAAAGGGGCAACAATTTTCTTAACCGCTTTACAACGTGCGTGCTTGGCAATCATGTTGCAAGCGAATACGTTTGTGTGTAATTAAGAGTTGGTGTTGGGTATTTCCTTTTAATTCGTATATGAACCTACCATGCGGTTCAAACTTAATATCGTATTCAAGCGCGCACACTGTTTTCTGTGCCACGGACGCGCATGTCGTAGAAACATGATTATGCATTACGAATTACACTATGCAAGCCTTCTAAGTCTCCGCAACGAAACAGCCTTGGTCGGCTCGACTGGAGCACCTAGCGCACGCTGGGAAAACATATTTCCATAGAAGGTTCATTATTCACTAGTTGCCAGTTTTTGTCGAACGTAAGAAGGCCACGCAATCCGGTACAGAGTATAACTGTTGCATGACTAATGAGCAAGATCCTGTTTATTTTGCTTTATAGCGCTGTAGCTATATTGTATATAGCAGTATCTGCATACTCCGGCCGTGCTTGTTACGCTGCTTCACAAGCAAAAGCGATAATGCGCATTGCGAAAACTCGTGTCCAAATAAACTTTGTCTGCTTCAATCAGACAGGGCCACCGACACTGCGTTGACTAAGGACTGTGCTGGCCACTTTCTTGCCAGGTGCAACTACATAGTTGTCAAACATTCGATAAAGTGGGCTGTAATCCAGGATAGGCGCCGTAAAGGCTTACGCAGGAGTCGGATAACTCCCAACCTGCAATACCTAAGGGAGAGATAGGGATATTAAGTTACAGGAGAGTCACTTCGTGTAGAATTCTGTCCTATGTGGGACTTCTGACAAAGCGATCACGGCTTCAACTACACGAGAAAAAAAAAAGGGATACCACCGAGAGAAGCACAGTGTGAAAAAAAATATTTAAAAATAGAATGGGCAGTCATGCTATTCGCTTACTCTGATCTTTGATGGTTTCGGTACACTTATTTTTTTTTTAATTTCTAAGCGTGTCGCTCAAGCACTCTGTAGACTGATGTGTAGACCTGTGTACATACATATATATATAGGCCCCTTCAGGAAGCCAAACAAGCACACGCTCAAGGCGCTTGTCCCGTGCAACTCGCGCGGGTTAAGTGCAGAACTGGCACCAGCCACTGTTTAAGAGACCGAACAAGTCCCGAAACGTCGGCACTATCTCAAACTGTAGCTGGTGCCAGTTCGCGTATCTAGAATTCTTTAACCCAGCCAGACAGATCTCTGTCGACGCTGTTTACACTTAACTCGCGTATTCGCAAAGCTCGCGTGCCGACCGGGCGCTAGTCCCAAGGCCAGTCAATCTCTATAAGCGCCGGAAGAGAGCCGAGTGCTCCAACGCCGCGGGTACGCTTCGAAAGACAAGGAGAAGGGAAGAGGAGAAGGGGAGAGGGGATTGTTGCCTCCTGGGAAGCTTGATTAAGGGTCGCCATTAGTCAAGTCCACTTAAGGCGGAACCGTTTTTCCCAGGACCCCGGCTACTGTGTGGCTTCCTGTATGTTTATATATACGGTGACGGCATGTACAGGAAGACATCACGAGCCAAGCCGGAGCCAAACTCATTTACAATAGCGTTTTCCATTCTCGTAACGCCACCGAAGTGCTCGCTTGTAGAGGGGCCGCGAGAAACGACGACGGCTGCTGCTGAGTATGTACACGGAGAGGATAACGTGGCGAAACAGCACCGACCTCGTGTGGCGGCTCCTTTGCGAATGATGAATGAGCGTTCGTTACGAATGCATTCGTTCGAGTCTGTATCGTTTTTGACGCTAGCCAAAGACGTAGATATGGGCTGTTATGCATCTGAGCCGTAGGTGTGCATACAGGTGCACGTTAACGACGTCCGCGGCTTTAACGCGAACGTGTTTCTATTATCATTCCTGCACGTTCTTTTCTGTAGATTGCATTTCGTGGAGTCAGTGTGACGTGGCCTCTAATATATCTGCACTCACGTCACAGACTTTCACGAAGACGATGTCCTAAATAACTACAAGCACTAAGCTCAAGGAACCTTGAGCAGGCGTCCCGCTATTTTTTTTATTGGTTTGTACGTGGATAGGATTGTGTTACTAACGCTAACAAGCTTAACCTCCACGAGTTAGTGGTCATTAGTATAGTTACAATCAATACACGCCGTCTAGCGCGTCCTTCGAGATATTTAAATGGACATGTACTGAGCAGCGCCTCACTTTTGCTCCGTGATTTGACATCGTGCCATAACTGCGTGCCATAGCTACGAGAGTGGTTTGGCGTACACGTGTCCCTAGCAATCCTATTAGTTGTAATTTCTTTAGCATACATGAATAAACGTAAATGCTTATCTGTAACTTCGCTAGTTCGCTAGTTGGTTTAGCTAGTTGGTACTGGTTCGTAGTGGTGGTGGTGTTCCCTTTATTACACCCAAAAAGAGGTGACCAGTGCGAAGACTGGTTACGCTGGCTCAAAGGAGGTCGGCGAGGGTCCCCTGGGATACCGCAGCCTCCGCCGCGCGCTTGATGAGCCGGCGTTGGTCTGCTGGCTCGGAGGGACTCCCACGACTCTGGGGTGTTTGTGTTGCCTGTGTTGCAGTGCGTGCAAGTTCACACCATACGTATTAGTGTGGCCGGTGATAATGGCGCAAACTACAGACAGGCAGCTTCCCACTGGTTCGTGGCCGATAAACAACAGCGCACTAAATACGGGAACGAAGGAATAGTAGACGCGACAGAAGCACTGGCTTTCAACTGAAAACATCAACGTGAATGAAAGGCTGGCTTTGCACACACACTGGACGGCGCATGCGTCCTCAAGGCAACAAAACTCGACTATGTTAAGCAGTCGTGGTCAGAGCAATCACAAACGAGAGGAAAGGTGGCGTGGCTGCGGAAAATGCCACAGCAGCTCGCTGCGCAATGATCACATATTATCATTATCTAAAGAAGAGAATAAACCTTTGTATCATAATAATGATATGTATGGTTTTATGTCCAAAAACCGCGATGTGACTATGATGGGACGCCGTAGTGGAGGGCTCCGGAATTTTGACCATCTGGTGTTCCTTGACGTGCGCCGAAACCTCTGTATCATGAACGGCTACTGATCGTTCACTGAAACAACCTAAACAGGACAGCAGGAGTTCCGGAAGAATATGGAGGCTTCAAGTGGCCAGAAATCGTTCAACTAGAGAAACTGTCCGCTGGAGACAACGTTTCGACAGGTGGACTTGTTTTCGTCAGGGCAGCAACTGCCTTCCTTAGCAGCGAGACGTTGACTCCTTGTCGAGACGTTGACTCCAGCGACATTCTCTGTTCAAAGATTTCTGTATATTACAGGGCTGTAACGTACGAAGCTGGGGGCATTGTCCGAGGGGCTCGTTATTTTCTGTATTATACAACTAATGAAACCGACAGATAACTAAGCCAAGCAAAGGAAGGGGGACATTATTTGCTGTTTCTTAACTGTATTGTAATGATTCTCTCTTAAACTGAAAGAAGTTACAGTGTACGAAAGATTACCCTTTCCGTCGGTGGGATCCGAACCCACAACCTTCGAATTACGCGTCCGATGCGTTACCATTTGAGCTACAACGGAAGGCTATAAGGAGTATTTTAAAGTGCATTCATAGTGTATACATACGCGTGCGCAGGGTTCTCTATTAGGGAGGGCCAAGTTTTACCGCAGCTACCCCCCTCCCCCTTTCGTTGGTCGATTCCGAATGGAAACGAGTTCCGTCCACCACGAATGCAAAAATGAAAATGAAGCGATGACGTGCTACTCACGAAGGCGTGCCATTGGTCCCCGGATTTACGGGGTAAAGGTGGGAAGTAAACAGTTATTTGAATGCAACATCAGGGGTCGCCATTATCGTAAAAAAAAGAAAAAAAAAGACATGCGTAGCCATAACCCTGCGATAAAAAGATGATGTGAAAGGACCCACTGAATGAATGTATAGGGCAGAATTGACGACCCCCCTTTAGATGATTAAGGGGGGTGGCCGCTCTCCCGTGCACCCGCCTATGAGTGCATATATAACGTGTATTCATGACGTGTATTTTCAGCCTGTATTTTACAGGGCTATAACGTGGAATCGTCCAAACCGGAACACACCTGCAGGAACTCCAGCGGGAGTCTTGTGGCGAGACCACGGTGCAAGAAAAAGTATTCTTTCACCGTGTCGAGACATGCACTATCACTCAACGTTCGCGGAAGTATCACAATTCACTCCTTATGCGAGGACACGCGGGTGTCTTCGCGCGCGAGGTGCGTAATTACAAACGAGGGTAAATACGGGGTTGCTCGCTGTAATCGCAGTGATGCGACCGCGCCAATTGGCTGAGCCCGTTCTCGCAAGCTCGGTGCGAGCTGCATTAAGTGACGGCTTATAATAAACGCGCGTATACCTTCTGCTCATATGTAGGAAGTCTCAGCTAGCACGCAGGAAATAATCTCCACATTATACGTCGAGGAACCTCTTGATGTCTTCATTGATTTTGTAGGCAAAACGCTTCCTCAAAGCTCACCAGTCAGGCACAACAGGAATAGAGCCGCAGAGGTGGCCGACAGCAATGGCCTGGCAGTCTACCTCCCCTAATAGATCGCTCTAGAGTCAATAAAATGTATTCTTGCTAGCAAGACGCCAAGCCTGGAGCGCCCGCGGTCGTCAGCCTCCTCGCCGAAACGTGGGAGGCCAGAATCTCCACCCGGGACCTTGACGACCAACGATGGCTCGTCACCAGAGCACGGGACGCGATTGCCAAGCGGCGATACACGGCGAAACTCGCTCGACTAGGCCAGTAAAGCTTTCCCTTTAAAAATACTCACAGGGTCCCTTATGAATTCACCTAAGACGACTGGAAAGCGAAAGCCATCTTCTTTTTCTCTGTCGATGTATTGATTCTGCCCCGTCACCCTTCGAAAGCTTTTTGCTCCTAACGTGGTTTTTTGCACTGCCTCCAGGATCGGAGGCACCTCATCTGGTTTTGCACTGCCTCCGTGATCAGCCCACCTTTGACCAAGCTACGATATCTTTTGATGACGTCATCATCTCACGATATGCCATGTGACGTCACAACGACGTCACAAAATTTGGCAATCTGTGACGTCATGATGACGTAATATGGTGACGTCATCACGTGATGATGATAATTTGCATCACTCTTCCCAGACGCCGCGGGGCTCCGACGGTCGATTTTCGCGTTTGATGAGGCATCTAAGACTTTCGCCTTAATAAGTCCTAGCCGCCACCTGAGGGCTCCAAAACCAAACAGCCGGCCCATTCTGCTCAATAAAGTCTATTCCTTCTTCATCGAGATCAATTTCAATTCCAAAAAAATAATAATAATAACAGCAGAAGGAGAAGGATATGAAGGAAAGGCAAGAAGGTCATCCAGACACGCGTCCGACTTGCCACCCTATGGGGGAAAGGGATGAAGAGAAAGAACGAAGGAGGAAGGAGCTATCAGGGTGGAACACGTACGACTGTCTATACAGGGTGTTTCAAGAAATGTGTCCAACCTTCTAAAAAAAATCAGGAAAATGCGATATTTGATTGCTGCCTTCAGAATTGGTTTTTGTGTAGTGGCAGGGATTTTAAGATGGTTAAAGAAATTATTTGGGACTGTAATTAAAAAAGTTAAATTAATTAACTTTTTATTTAGTGGAGTTAGGTGGTTGTGTCAAATGGGAGAATTGAAGTTCTTCATGCCAGAAACCCAACCAAACTTTGAGATTTCGAACAAATGGCATCTAGTAATAATTACGAAGTAATGAAATTCAACCAAATTCAATGGCGAAACCTAAACAGAAACATGAAAAGAACGCAACTGCCATATTCTCCTGAGACGTCCAAAATGAGTGAATAACTTCTTCTGTAGCGCTAGGCATCTTAAGATGGTTAGAGACATGAGTTGAGACAGTAATTAACAAAGTTAAAATAATTAACTTTTTAATTAGTGGAGTTAGGTGACTGTGTCAAATTAGGGAATTGATGTTCTTCGTGCCAGAAACCCATCCCAACATTGAGATTTCGAAAAAGCGGCCTCTAGTAATAATTACGAAGTAATGAAATTCAACCGAATTCGATGGCTTTCTCTGTTGAAAGCCGTTGCATTTCGTTGAATTTCATTACGCCACAACAATTACTAGAGGACGCTTTTTCGAAATCTCAAAGCTCGGATGGGTTCCTCGCATGAAGGACTTCAATTCTCCCATTTGACACAATCACCTAACTCCACTAATTAAAAAGTTAATTAATGTAACTGTCTTAATTACTGTCCTAGATGATGTCCTTAACTACCTTAAGATTCCTGCCGCTACAGAAAAAGCAATTCTGAAAGCCCCGAGGAAATATCGCATTTTCCTGATTTTTTGAGAAGGTTGGACACATTTCTTGAAACACCCTGTATAATAATGGATCGCTAGGCCCAGGGGATGTTTAGAAAACACTGTCGATGCCCACGTCGCTTTGCAAGCCTGCGACGCGCAAGGTCATGTTTCAAGGATCGTTCCGCTCTGATTGTAGTCCATGTTATACAGGGTATTTTCAAGAAATGTCTCCGAAAATCCTCAAAAATAAGGGATATGGAACATTTGCTCGCTGCCTTCGTAACTAGGGGTGTGCGTAATCAGGGGTGTGCGGATCGTGAAATTTCATCTCGAATCGAATTAGAGAGAGAGAGAGAGAGAAAGCAGAGGAAGGCAGGGAGGTTAACCAGAAGTTTGTGTCCGGTATGCTACCCTGCACTGGGGTTGGGGAATAGGCGAATCGAATAGTGCGGTATAGTGGCCAAAAATATCGAATATTGAATAGAATATCGAACAAAAGATTTTATTGAAAATTGAGAGAAAGGACAGAGGAATGAAATCTGCTCATGTCCTCGACCACATAACACGGTGACTACGACCGAAAGACTACAAACTGTCATGCAGAAACACAAGCTGTTCCACGTGGTCTGGCTTCAGGCTCTCGCCGTGACGTTACGGTGTTTCCTGCAGTTGAAAACATGCGCTCACTGGGCACCTCAGTAGCAGGGCTGGGCAGGTATCTCAAAGCAATTTTGGCGATACCTCGATAAAGTGCAGCTCCATGCTCTGCGGTGCGGCAGTGGCGACTGCACAGCGTCAACAAATTTTCACATGTGAAACCAATCACCGAGGGTTTCGCGGGTCAAAGTCGGGACGTTACGGCGCTTGCGGCATACGCGACCGAACTACGCAAGAAGTCCGTGCCTTCGTTGCGGAAGCCAAGTTGTGAAGGGCTAGATGGTTTTCTCGTGTGTTTTTTTTTAACCTATGGAAATGACATATTCTCCTTTAGAATAAACATGCGCTCGCTTTTGAACCAGGATATCGGTGAAAGTTTTAGCGAGGCCTACTGTAAGGACGTTAGCGTTACTTTTAGCCACCCCACTCTAACCAAGTTGCAGCGTTGGCCATTGTCGCGCTTTAGGTATTCTTCTAGTCGAATTATTAGAACCTTCGAATAGTAGCTATTTGAAAGTCGAATCGAATTATTCGATCAGATATCGTTCGATTCGAATTCGAAACTCGAGTACTCGCACAACCCTACAGTCACCTTGCACTCTTAAAAAAAAGGGTGTCTGTACTGACTACCTTTGGGTGGTAATCGCCTCGCTACACATATGATGACCTTTTGGGGTGTCAAACGACTCCCTTCGTTCTTCAGACCAACGACTCCCTTCTTCACAATTGGGGTGTCAAACGACTCCCTTCGTTCTTCAGACCAACGACTCCCTTCTTCACAAGCAGAGAGTCTACGTTACTCCCAACGCAGGAGTCTACGTGACTACCTTTTATTTCCCGCTAGTACCTCTAGGTAGTCAGGGTGACCCCTTTGCCATGGTAACGCTGACCCCACTGGAGCGTTCCTTTGACTCCGTTGTCCTTAAGGACAGTGGTGTACATGACTCCCCTGGCAACAGTCAGTGTGACCACTTCGTGGTACTCAATGAGACACTCTGCAACAAATAATGCGTTTATTTTTCTTCTTGGTCGATATTGATGAAACTTGCTGAGTTTAGGTTTACTTATGTGGCGATTGTCAAATATGCAATTATCTGGAAGAAAACGCAGTTTTTACACATAAAAAATTTCATGTGTCTTGATGAGCAAGCCTTTCCAAACTTGGAGTTACAAAGTAAATCGACATATCGCTATAGTTAGGGGATAAAAACTGTATGCAATAGTTTTAAAGGAGTTACTGCGCTGTTCTGGCATAATGTTCATGAACCCACTAGCCCACATACGAACTCGTGTTTTAAACCCATTTGAGTTAAAAGTTACGTAATATTGAACTCTCGTGAGCGAATCACCAGCTAGACATACACTTACTGGTCAATGTTCAGCATATCTATGCATGTCCTAAACTCCTAAGTGGGTTAGGACATGCATTCTGGTTATGTTGCATACAGTTCCCATTTCATATTATTGTGATATGCTTACTTTGTAACTCGTGCAGGCCTAACGTGGCACATGAAATGTTTGATATACTTAACACGACATATAATAGTAGAAAAATATTGCATTTTCAAAATCAGCGTACAAATACACATAAACTAAACAAGTTTTATAGAGATTGATCAAGAATTTAAAAAGAACTTCAAATCAGAGCGAACACCATTAGGGTTTTTATCTGACAATCGACGAAAGTTGGTGCCGCTACCTCTTGTTACTCAACAAGGCACTTCCACCGGGCTTTACTCAAACAGGAACACTGTGGTGGATGCATGACAGCCGCAACAAGTTTTGTAGCACTTTTATCAGCTGCTCGCACTCGATTCTCTGGGGGAAATAAAATACTACTCAAAGTTTATATAGATGAGTCCTCCAGAACAATTTCCGCTCCGCGCCCAAAAACAAAAAATGTTGATTCTAGAAGAAAGTAAGCAATGCAACCCGGAAACAGAAGAGATGCGGACAGCTCAAACGCTAGCGTTTGGTTTGTCTGTGGTCTTCTCTTTCACGTCTGCATGCCTTCATCCTATAACAAACTGAAATTTCTGCGATTCGTAAAATTATTCTTTGAATCGGTTTTAAACACTTCATGCCATTTCATACATGTTCACATGTAATGACAACCTACTGTTTTATCAGTAAGCACCTAAACTATAGGCACAACATCCTGCGAATAATGCGTAGTCCTTAGCCACGTCACCACAATTGTTAAGCATTCTATATATATATATATATATATATACTATATATATATATATATATATATATATATATATATCTATATATATATATATATATATATATATATATATCTGTGTGTGTGTGTGTTTGACATTTTTGAGTGCGCAAAAGAACAGGGACGAAAAACGACGCGGACACAGCGCTGACTTCCAACATATGCTTTATTTTCTACAGTGGTACATATATATATAGACAACAAAAAGCAACGCACGCAGGTGCATTGTACAGGAAGGCTTCATGTAAAACCACAAATAAGTATGCATGATAAGCAATCAAACAACCTGATACCGGATTTTTTTCTTTTTTAAGAGATCAAGCGGTCATTCCTGACTACCACTATCGTCTAGTCACCCTGTGGGCCTTGCTTAGAAAGTCTAGTTCTTTTTGGATAGGTCAATTGAAGGTGCACTAATGCACATGTCTCCCAAACTTGCAATCTTCGCCGCTTCAATTATCTCGCGTGTTGTTTGTGCCTGGCTCCTTCCTGTCGCAGTGCACTGGCGAATACATGTGATCGCAACCCACACTTCCCTGCAGTGGAAAGCCACATGTCCCACACCTCCAGTTCGCACGTTATTTGCGTGCTCACGCAGCCTGTCATTGGCACACCGTCCCGTCTGCCCTATGTATTTCTTGCCACCGGACAGCAGTAACTCATAAACGATGTTGTTCTCACATTTAACAAAGCTTTCTTTGTGCTTTTTTGGCACCTGGTTTTTTCAGAACCCACTGTAGGAGGCCTTGCACAGATTATAAAGCTTGTTTGGTGCTGAAAGGACGACTCTTACGTTGGCGTTGTTTCCTATCTTTTCAGCCTATGTGAGACACGTGAAGGTACGGTATGACGGCGCAATTCTGCTTGACAGGCTCCGTTTCTGGTGAAGCCTGCTCCTCACCCTCGCCGAGCATGTTTGACAGTCTTGAGAAGACCCTCCGCCACAGATGTGACGACATACTGAGGAAACCCCGCCTTTTTCAGGCAGTCAGCTTGCGCCTGGAAACTACACGAACACTTGTGAGGACATGAGCGGCGAAGCGCATTCATTAGGGTTAATTTTTTGCAAACCCCTTTTAACTAGCTTGGAGTGGCCCGAAGAAAACGGCAGAAGCGGCTTATTGGCTCTAGGCTCGTACGACCAGCAGACCTGGTCTCGCTCGAAGAACATTCGTAGTCAAGAAAACGCAAGGCGTTGTTTTGCGGCATTTCATGCGTGACTGCGAGCGGTTGCAGGAAACGCGTGAACAGATCAAGTACGTTTGAAGAATCATTGCCAAATTCGCCTGGACTTGATTCTAGAAAGACAACGTAGTCGTCTACATATCTAAACACCTTCTTTACATTTGTGCCTGTTAGCTCTGTTTCTAGTTTCTAGTAACAGCACAAATGTTAAAAGGGGTATTGCAAAACTAACCCTAATGAATGCGCTTCGCCGCTCATGTCCTCACAAGTGTTCGTGTAGTTTCCAGGCGCAAGGCGCAAGCTGACTGCCTGAAAAAGGCGGGGTTTTCCTCAGTATGTCGTCACATCTGTGGCGGAGGGTCTTCTCAGCTGTCAAACATGCTCGCGAGGGTGAGGAGCAGGCTTCACCAGAAACGGAGCCTGTCAAGCAGAAATGCGCCGTCATACCGTACCTTCACGATGTCTCACATAGGCTGAAAAAGATAGGAAACAACGCCAACGTAAGAGTCGTCCTTTCAGCACCAAACAAGCTTTATAATCTGTGCAAGGCCTCCTACAGTGGTTCTGAAAAACCCAGGTGCCAAAAAAAAAGCACAAAGAAAGCTTTGTTAAATGTGAGAACAACATTGTTTATGAGTTACTGCTGTCCTGTGGCAAGAAATACATAGGGCAGACGGGACGGTGTGCCAATGACGGGCTGCGTGAGCACGCAAATAACGTGCGAACTGGAGGTGTGGGACATGTGGCTTTCCACTGCAGGAAGCGTGGGTGCGATCACATGTATTCGCAGTGCACTGCGACAGGAAGGAGCCAGGCACAAACAACACGCGAGATAATTGAAGCGGCGAAGATTGCAAGTTTGGGAGACATGTGCATTAGTGCACCTTCAATTGACCTATCCAAAAAGAACTAGACTTTCTAAGCAAGGCCCACAGGGTGACTAGACGATAGTGGTAGTAGGAATGACCGCTTGATCTCTTAAAGAAGAAAAAAATCCGGTATCAGGTTGTTTGATTGCTTATCATGCATACTTATTTGTGGTTTTACATGAAGCCTTCCTGTACAATGCGCCTGCTGTGCGTTGCTTTTTGTTGTCTATATTATATGTACCACTGTAGAAAATAAAGCATATGTTGGAAGTCAGCGCTGTGTCTGCGTCGTTTTCGTCCCTGTTCTGTTTGCGCGCTCAAAAGTCAAACATGAATTACCAACTTGCCGATGCCTACGCTCTCTCAATATATATGTGTGTGTGGTGTGTGTGTGTGTGTGTTGTGTGTGTGTGTGTGTGTGTGTCATTCCATGCCAAGTGTCCCAGACGTGGCGCTCGCACATCACAGATTTTGCTGATAAAATTTGTGCCTTTTTCCTGTGCCACATGGAGTATTGTGGCAAAACACTTTTGGTCGAAAAACATTTTGACAATCATGGCACCCCCTCGAAATTCGCTTCTATTTATTAAACTGTACCTAATAGAAAAATGTGTATAAAATCTATTTTTGTGTGTTGAGCTACGAAACCGCGCTTGCGCTATCACAGAGGTTCTGTTTAGTTGTCCCATTCATTATTTCCGATTTTTTTGTTTCACTACCAGCTACGTAGCTTCAAAAACTACAAAAAATCTTCAATGTTCGTGAATTTTTCTTGAGCTATTTGCAACACACCCCTAACCAATATTAATCATAGCCTGATTTCCAGGAAAGTGTATTTTAGTACAGAAATGTTTAGGGGTAAAATAGACTTCAAATCTTTCCGAAAAAATTGTGATATTTGAGAAATGTACGATTTGTCACATGTTGACCGTATTTTTCATACTGATGCGGTCAAAGTAAAAATCCTCGTCATGTGGCGTTTGATAGAAGACTTCATTGTTAAGTAACGAAGAAAGTCTAATCAAATCATTTTTTTTTGTTTTAAGGAAGAAAATAATTTTTGAATTTGGCCCTCCGATCGCGCAGTGCATTTCATTTTGCTGCCACTTCGCCGCAAAGCGCGTGGTCGCCCTTACAGCTGACACTCGTCACAGGCAGCGGCCAGATGCGAGATGTATGTCAGCGGCTCGTGAGTGGTCGAAAGTCTTGTCGCGCTGTCAGGGCGACGAGTAATGAATTTGCGTTACAATGAGCATTTGCTAGGCGGGCCCAATGGAAGTATGGACGCCCGAGAGCAGCATGTGGAGTCGTTGGCACAATGTCCTAGAGGGACGTCTGCACAACTAGCATACACATACTGAAGAAATAATGCACACTGTACACACTTCTTTCTCAGGGTATACATGTTGTACAGACGGCCTCTAGCACAATGTGCCAACGACGCCATAGGCTGCCTCTCGGGCGTCCATACTTCCATTGGGCCCGCCAAGCAAGCTCACATTGTAACGCGAATTCATTACTCGTCGCCCTGACATCAACGTGACAAGACTTGCGGACCACTCACGAGCCACTGACATACATCTCGCATCTGGCCGTTGCCTGTGACGAGTGTCAGCTGCAAGGGCTACCACGTGCTTTGCGGCGAAGTGGCAACAAAATGAAATGCACTGCACGTTCAGAGGGCCAAATTCAAAAATTATTTTTCTTCCTTAAAAGAAAAAAATGATTTGATAAGACTTTTTTCATTACTTAACGATGAAGTCTTTTATCAAACGCCGCATGACGAGGATTTTTACTTTGACCGCATCAGTATGAAAAATATGGTCAAACATGCAACAAATCGTACATTTTCTCTAATTTCACAATTTTTTTTTCGGAAAGATCTGAAGTCTATTTTACCCCTAAACATTTCTGTACTAAAATACACTTTCCTGGAAATCAGGCTATTATTAATATTGGTTAGGGTGAGTTCCAGATAGCTCAAGAAAATTCACGAACTTTGAAGATTTTGTAGTTTTTGAAGCTACGTAGCTGGTAGTGAAACAAAAAAATTCGGAAATATGAATGGGACAACTAAACAGAACCTCTGCGATAGCGCAAGCGCAGTTTAGAAGCTCAACACACAAAAGTAGATTTTATACACATTTTCTATTAGGTACAGTTTAATAAATAGAAGCGAAATTCGAGGGGGTGCCAGGACCGTCAAAAATTTTTCGAGCAAGAATGTTTTGCCACAATACTCCATGTGGCACAGGAAAAAGCACAAGTTTATCAGCAAAAGCTGCGATGTGCGAGCGCCACGTCTGGGACACTTGGCATGGAATGACCCTTAAATATAAGAGCTACAGAAAGATCACGAAGGTCCTGATACTGTAGGAAGGCATTTGACACACGACGTACGTTTAGCACTATGCTAATGCTAAAACGTACGTCGTGTGTCAATTGAAGGTAAACATTAGACAGAAGTCTGTCTGGTTGGGTAAGTAAAACTGAGATAACTGATATTTATTCTCCAACCAAAGTTACGAAGACACGTAAAAACCCGACGTTTCGGAACCAGCTCGGTTCCTTCCTCAGGGGGGACTGCGGCGGCTTGGCAGCGGCCTCTTTAAGGCACTCTCGCGGCGGTTAACGACCCCACGCATTACCGAGGAGCGTAGCCCATGCGCATACACCGGGGGGAGAGTTCCGAGTGAACGGTTGATATTTTGAGTGGTCCTCTGTATATGCCACGACTCCAGTAGTAACCTCCTCCTCCACTTGGTTTCACTTTCGAGGATGGCGGTTCCGTTGAAGTCTATTCTGTGGTCAAACGTCTCTGCGTGCTCGGCGACGGCGCTGCGTTCTTTGTTGAGTTTACGGACGTCGTTTACGTGTTGCCTAATCCGTTCGGGGAAGTTTTTGGTCTCGCCGATGTATGACGAGGGGCAGTCGGCACACGGTATTTTGTAAACGACGCCGGGCGCCCTGTCTTTTGTTGGTCGGTCTTTCGGGCGGGGAAGGAAGCGGCCCAGCGTGCATGAAGGCACGTGCGCGATGTGCACGCCTTCTTTCCTAAAAATCCGAGCCAACGCCTCGCTGGCTCCCTGGACGTATGGGACCGACACGCGTTTTGGAGAGCTGTTCGTCAATGCTGGCTGGGAGTCGCGTAACCTCTTTTTCTCTGCGCGGCGGGCGACGGATCGAATGAAATTTCTGGGATAACCGTTTTTTCTGAGGTCCGCAATTACGCGGGCCTCTTCTTTCCGGCGTTCCGTGTCAGTGGAACATATCTTTTTGGCTCTCTGAAGTAATGTGGACACAACGGAGGCCTTGTGGGTGGAGGGATGGGACGAATCGTATTGAAGGTACCGGCCGGTGTGCGTCGGCTTCCTGTAAACGGAGAACTCCAAGTCACTGCCCCTTCTTGCCACCTGGACGTCGAGAAAGGGGAGGGTGCGGTCGCGTTCACACTCGACCGTGAACTGTATGGCTGGGTGAACGGAATTCAGGTGCAGTCTGAAGTTTTCAATTTCAGATGTCTTCACGACACAGTGGTCCGTGAAGACATCTGAAATTGAAAACTTCAGACTGCACCTGAATTCCGTTCACCCAGCCATACAGTTCACGGTCGAGTGTGAACGCGACCGCACCCTCCCCTTTCTCGACGTCCAGGTGGCAAGAAGGGGCAGTGACTTGGAGTTCTCCGTTTACAGGAAGCCGACGCACACCGGCCGGTACCTTCAATACGATTCGTCCCATCCCTCCACCCACAAGGCCTCCGTTGTGTCCACATTACTTCAGAGAGCCAAAAAGATATGTTCCACTGACACGGAACGCCGGAAAGAAGAGGCCCGCGTAATTGCGGACCTCAGAAAAAACGGTTATCCCAGAAATTTCATTCGATCCGTCGCCCGCCGCGCAGAGGAAAAAGAGGTTACGCGACTCCCAGCCAGCATTGACGAACAGCTCTCCAAAACGCGTGTCGGTCCCATACGTCCAGGGAGCCAGCGAGGCGTTGGCTCGGATTTTTAGGAAAGAAGGCGTGCACATCGCGCACGTGCCTTCATGCACGCTGGGCCGCTTCCTTCCCCGCCCGAAAGACCGACCAACAAAAGACAGGGCGCCCGGCGTCGTTTACAAAATACCGTGTGCCGACTGCCCCTCGTCATACATCGGCGAGACCAAAAACTTCCCCGAACGGATTAGGCAACACGTAAACGACGTCCGTAAACTCAACAAAGAACGCAGCGCCGTCGCCGAGCACGCAGAGACGTTTGACCACAGAATAGACTTCAACGGAACCGCCATCCTCGAAAGTGAAACCAAGTGGAGGAGGAGGTTACTACTGGAGTCGTGGCATATACAGAGGACCACTCAAAATATCAACCGTTCACTCGGAACTCTCCCCCCGGTGTATGCGCATGGGCTACGCTCCTCGGTAATGCGTGGGGTCGTTAACCGCCGCGAGAGTGCCTTAAAGAGGCCGCTGCCAAGCCGCCGCAGTCCCCCCTGAGGAAGGAACCGAGCTGGTTCCGAAACGTCGGGTTTTTACGTGTCTTCGTAACTTTGGTTGGAGAATAAATATCAGTTATCTCAGTCGTGTGTCAAGTACCTTATATATATAAGGTATGATATATATAAATATATATATTTAGCGGTGGTATGGAGAGTTCTGTACAGAACTGAAATACAGAAACACCGTCCAGAAATACAGCGAGACACATTACTGTCAGAATGAGTGAGATATGAAAAGCAATAGTTTCGCTAACATCGTTCATTACTGTCAAATGCGGCAATATACTAGACCTGGCATAAACATTAGCATAGCCAGCAGTCAGTTTTTATGAATAGGAATCAATGGCCAGCCATCAAGCACTTCTTTGCGACATCCATTACATATTTTATGTGGCATACAGCGCAAAACATGCAACATGTGTAGTTCTCATGTAGTACAGGATTCTCATGTAGTCATCTGAGATACAGGACCCCAATAGGTGGACACAGCTTGCGTGCATGAGCTTGGCAGTGTCGTGTTCCCAGACCATGTCAGGGTCAGGTGGCATTCTGGCGAAAAGGACAGCAGGTTGCACTGATTCGAGACCACTCACGGCCAGACCTTAAGCGTGGCTATTCCGAATTCTTGGACACGTCTTGACTACCTCGAGACACGAAGTTTCCAAGGAGGCTTCCTGGTCAAATGCAGCTGTAGAGCTTCAATGTGCAGTCTTGAAGCAACCTGAAATAGTCAAGTGCACAAAAATAAACACATGATGACAGACAGATCGATCACCTTTTAATCTGACAAGGGCAGCGCTCACACACCAGATTCCATGAAGTGTCATGGCAATGAACAAAACCAGGGATACTCATTAACTTTGCTGTACTTTGAGGGTCTGTTACTCCCTTAGCCAGCTGCAACTGTTTCCGCTGCATGACCTCCGTACAATTAGAAGGATGTTTTTTTAGAGAACGCATATTTCTTATCAAAATTGTATAATAGTCACGCTCAAGATGTTTTCGCGCACACACTCTATGTCAAGAAGGAAATAGTTTGCTGCAACTAAAATGGCAATGAAGAGATTAATTAACAAAAACTCATTAATTAACTTTTAATTCCTGACCTGGAGGTAGTTGTTTATATTAGAAAGTTGTATCGCGTGCCAATTTATGGCATACACATTTTTTTTAATCGCGAAAGTTACACGTAATTCGTGATATTCATCCTTGAATTTCAAGGACGAAATCGAAACTGATAGCGCCTGACGTGCAGGAAACGTCGCTTCTCTGTTACGTAAGCTCGGAGCTACACGTGAAAAGAAGGTGATGATAGTTTAATGAAGGTGGGCCGAAGCAGAATGTGATCAGGAAATCTGCAAGCATTCAGAAATACACAAGTAAACAGCTTATTATTTGGGTGCGATGTGTGGTACTTATCTGTAAACATAGAAAGAAAAGGTTGATATTACTGCCGTTTCGGATGCGCGCATCTCGAAAGAAACAAATGAGCACCAAACGCCACATGCAAAGGTAAGGCGATCCGCTGACGCAAGTTAGATGACTTGCCAGTTTTCACGAAAAGGTACGACCACGACGCGCCTTCATTCAAATTTCGTCACTCCCTTGTCGCGGGCAGCTCCGGTCTGACGTAACAGAAAAACCGCGTTTTCTGTGTGCCGGACACGATCAGTTTTGATTTAGCCCTTAAAATTTCACAATAAATATCTCGAGTTACGTAAAACTTTCATGATTTCTGAAAAATGGGTATACCATAAAGCGGCACGCACTACAAATTTCTAATATAAACAACTGCCCTCAAGTCAATAAATAAAAATTAGTTAACGGGTTTTTGTTAATTAGTCCCGTCAACGCATTTTTTGTTGCGGCAGAATATTTCCGCCTCGAACTAGAGTACTACTGGAGCGTGACTGTCATAGAGTTTTTTTATAAAAGATATGTACTGTCTGAAAAAAAATCACCCTGTATAGCATGGCAGCAGTATTTTAATAATAATAATAATTGTTGGGGTTTGACGTCCCAAAACCACGATAAGATTATGAGAGACGCCGTAGTGGAGGGCTTCGGAAGTTTCGACCACCTGGAGTTCTTTAACGTGCACCTAAATCTAAGCACACGGGTCTAAACCATTTTCGCCTCCATCGAAAATGCGGCCGCGGCGGCCAGGATTCGATCCCGCAACCTGCGGGTCAGCAGTAGAGCACCATAACCACTAGACTAGCAGTATTTTAACGAAGACCTGTAGGTCGCGGGATCGAGTCCCGGCCTCGGCGGCTGCACTTTCGTTGGAGGCGAAAATGTTTGAGGCCCGTGTACTTAGATTTAGCTGCACGTTAAAGAACCCCAGGTAGTCGAAATTTCCAGAGCCCTCTACTACGGCGTCTCTCAATCATATCGTGGTTTTGGGATGTTAAACGCCAAATGTATTATTAGTTTAACGAAGAAAACGGCAAAATGTGTATACAGCTACACGAAATATGGCGAATGTACGACAAGACTAGGCTTGCCTTCACTGCCTTCTTTCTGTCGCATCATTGTGAGCGTGCCCTTCTAGTGCCTGGCTTCAGAACAGCTGCACGAAGGTGCAGCTATTCTAAAGGCCTAATGTGCCATTTTTTCTTCAGATCTATATCAACAGGCAAAGGTCTCGTTTTTCCGTTTGTCTGGAAGGACAACCCACCAGCCAGCGTTGACCAGTATAGAGGGTTGGGAGCAAACTCGGGCAAACTGTGCAGCACAAACATCACCTCAAACCTCAAACAATTGAGGTGATGAGAAGCGGTCAAACAAAAAGGAACAGTGCTGAAGTGACTTATATACATATTAAAAACAACAGCTGATTATGGCACGAAATTGGGACAATTAAGGTGCATTGTAAAAGAATGTCAAATGAGGTACCCTGCTGTAAAAAGTGCTAAATATTCATTGCAGACTATGGCGAATAGAATTCAAATAGGATACAGCGAGTGTTTCGAGGTATAATGACGAAGCAATAATTGCTAGAGATTTATGAGCGAAAAGCACAATGCGATTAAGCGGTGCTACATAGTGGGAGATCACGGATTAATTTCAACTACCTGGAGTTCTTCAACGTGCACAAATCAGAGGGCATGGGAGTTTCTGTATCTCGCCCCCTTCTAAATGCAGCTGCCGGGGTCAGGAATAGAACCCGCGTCCTTGGGCTTCGCAGCGTAACGCTTCCAAGTCCATTTTAAGGGATTTTTGTCCACTGCCCACAACATCACTGTAGACTGTATCTTTGTGTTGAAAATAATAACGAACTGAACCACGGCTGGTATAACAAAGGCATCCAATATCCACGAAACACAGCGTTTGAGCAGTATGTTTACTGCCATTATTACTAGCCGGTGTTGTGTTTACTATTAGGTACTAGCACCACACCACATTAGACAAAGCAAGTATCACAGGAGGATGAGGTTATGCTCGTATGCAGTTTGTGGACAAAAAAAAAAAAAAACTACAACTTTGAAGTGAACTCACATTTACCTTTGTTGCATGATAATTTTTAGCATCATAAGATCAAGTCACCACTGTTTCAATTAAATGAAACCGTGCTACAAAAGCTATTGCATCAAAGATTTATAGCAGTTACGCACGCACGCACGCACGGACGCGCGCGCGCGCACGCACGCGCGCGCGCGCACACACACACACACACACACACAAACAAGCAAACACGGCGAGAAGTTCGAATATGCAGCGAATAAATACCTATTAAACGTGTTTCAACGTCTGGGTAGCAAAGGAAAGAAACACTAAATTCTAGAGTTTCACGAGCGAAAATCATGATCTGGATATCAGCATGTTCGGGCCAGGTGCATTAGATTGATTTTGATCAGCTGATCTTACTTACCCTTCAAATATATATCGGTGCAACGTTGCTCTACGTGTCACCACACTCGACTTGCAACCGAGATTTCAACTCGCAATTTCATGTTTTTCTGGCATGTATGGAATAAGGAAACACGATATTGGCGCGCACCACTCCGTTTTACCCGCTACTGGATAGTCCAGCGCGGTTTTCGTCGTTGCCAAGCCATTGAAACACGATAGCAAAATCCGTGCAACTGGAACATCAGAAAGACAAGTGGCAAAGCTACGTGTGAAGCGAATAAAGAGTTGTAGGCAGAAGCCGGCAGAACTCACCTGAAATCTATAACGACCGTAGAAGCGTCGTCCACAGGCTTCATCTGTCGGTGCCACTGGGATCCGTCATGCGCTGCCATCTTGCTCAGGCAAGTTCACGACGAAACGAAGCTTACTGCAGGGACTTCTCCGTCCGGAGGCTGCTTTTCCCAAACACTGAGTGACACTGCTTCAGCCAGTCACGGCAAGCGTGAGCCGACGATACGATACTACGCCACGAAATGCATAGCACGAAGAAAGTCACGCAAAACAATCACTTGCAATCACGCCTGACGACACAGATTATTCTGGCGGACTAAAGAACGACCACAACGAGACGGATCACGAACAATGCCGCCTAACGACGCCAGGCCAAAATGGCTGTCTCGTATTGATGGCTTCGGCTTTGGATTAAAGTAGCCTCCACGAACGCCTAAATGGTTTCGGTTTTGTTTTGGTGCTATAGAACACACATCCATGCATAGTTAAAGCTCTATTGAATAATATCAGGGTGGAGGAGGCGAAGCGTGCCCTGTGTGTGTCTGTAAGGGCTGTACGGTGGGAGGGGGCGCAGGTGAACGTGCATCCCCTGCTCTAGGGGCTAGGGAGAGTGCGGTGAGGCCGTGTGTGCGTGCCTAGCTGTGCTCAACGTTGCTGAGCGATTTGGTGGCCCGCGCGGATTATCGTGAAGATATAGTTTAGCTGTGGCGGGCAGTAATGATGACCACGCGAGCTATAATTCTGGTAGTATTGTCGCTCTTTAGGAGACGCGGTAAAGCGTCGCCTTGATAACCGGTCTGCGCGGTTATCATGCCAGCTTTGCGGCACATGTTTTTTACGGCCGTCGAGTTAGATGTGTTCCCGATCGCCAGTGCGTTCAACACCATGCACGTCCATTTCACTAATAATGTATGTTTTCTGCCATACATGCTGTCGTAGGAATCTACAAACCTCGCTTGCAAACGTGCGAAGATTCGCAAGTTTGTCAGCGCTGCCATTGTTAAACGTTGTCATAACTCTGAATGTTTCGCTTGGGGGCAAGATTTTTTAAGAACCCTGTTTACTTGTAGACGTTTTCGAAGCGCCGTTTCAGCAATATCGTAACTGAAGCCATAACACAATACGTGCGTAATTCCACATTTTACGAATCCATGTTATATATTCTCAACCAAAATTTTTCGGTATACCACAAGCCAAAGCAGCGAACTGTATCTTGGTCGCAGCCAGTGAAGCTTTCTTTTTTTAAAAAAAACCACCCTGTATATGCAGAACCATCACTGACTCCCTTGGAGCAAGGGAGTCATCTATTTCATTCAGGAGCGTCGACCAGAGCATTGTGACTCCCCTTAGAAAAAAAGGTGGTCATCGGCTGCCATAAAGAGAGTCAAGCAGACGTGACTCCCTTTTGACTCTCTTTTTTTTAAGAGTGTGGGATAGTTATAGAGACATCAATTAAGGCAGTAGTAATTAAAGAAACTAGATTAATTAACTTGTTTAATTAGTGGAGGCAGGCAATCTGGTCGCCGTTTCAGCGTAGCGATGGAATTCTAACTTAGTTTCTTCTTCCTCTTCTTCGCTAATTCACTTCCACCATTTTTTTTTCAGCTTCCTTTTTTTGTATCGGTATTAGCGTCCATAGATTGAGAGGGCGGGTGTTTCAGAGTAGCTCATTGTTACCGCGTCAGCCGCATGTGATGGAGCACCTTTTAAAGGGCAGCGTTTGCGTCGACACGCAACACAAACACCACGGGAAGGGGGGGCAGCTGCCGCTGGGAGGACGGCCAAGAAAAACAAACGGACTCTCGCCTCTTTCGTCGCGGTGGCTCTCAAAGCATGACAAACGCGCAGGAATGAGACATCCAGATTGAGCGTGGGAACGGAATAAAACCGAAGGTTGTATACGTGGGCGTACAGGCACGCACAAAATAGACCTTCCGGCAAATAGGCCCTCCAGCTCAATGTCTATATTCTTCGGCTATGCCCGGAGTGAGTTTGATGTTCGATAGACTTGCGTGAACATTGTTGATTGACCCGCGTGCTTCAAAAATGTACGCGTGTTCGTGACGACTGGGCATTATTCTTCGCCAAGATCATTCTTCCATCAGTTTTTCGGGCTGTCAAAGGAAGCTACGAGGACACGCAGCATTTCTCTCACAGAGTGGTGATGGTGCTCGACTGCTCACTCGAAGGTCGCGGCATCGAATCCCGGCCGCGGCGGCCGCATTTCGATGGAGGCGAAATGCTAGACAATCGATACGCTAGACATCCGTGTACGTAGATTGAGGAGCATGTTAAAGAACACCAGATCGTCGAAATTTCCGGAGACCTCCTCTACAGCGTCCCTCATGATCGTATCGTGGTTCTGGGACGTAAAACCCGGCAATTAAATTAATTGAAATCTGATTAATTGATACCTGTCGCTGTTGTTGCACTTATAGCCATCGTCGTCGTTGTTGTTATTGTTGCTGTCCTCGAAGTAGAGACTGCGCTACGTTATTGTTCTCAAGCAACGCATGGCATTACACCGATTTCCGTTGTTATCTTTTTTTTTTTTCGCGGCTCATGGATCATTTCGCTTCATATGTCAACGTTTTCAATGTTTTCCTCCTCGCGAAATAAAGCACTCCCTCCATTTCTTTCTTGCCGCTTAGAAGCGAACTTCCTCGCGAGTCGTATGTATATACTACACGCCAATCTATACACGATTTTGATGTGCGGTGACCATAGTCGTGCGCACAATGAGGAACGGGTCCCCCCCCCCCCTCCCCTCTCTCAATCATCGAAGGGGGTACCAATTCTGCCCCGTACCTTTAACGCCAGTCCTGACCTGTCCCCGCGTGGACTGTTTAAAAAATTGCGGGTGTTATGGCATCGCAGGTTTTTAAAATGCGAAGCATTTCGTTAGGAAGCGAACCTCTGCACTTTGAGCGTTTCCTATCTACGTATCTATCTATCTATCTATCTACTATCATATCTATCTAAGCCGCCTACGTCTGGGTGCTCTCATGATCGCCTCCTTAAGCTTGGTGTAGACCAAAAGTTGCATGGGAGGGTAAGAGGAAATTTGACGAATAGTGAAACTGCCCGGGTCATTGACATAAATGAACTTTAAAATCCTGTCCGCGTAAGTCGTCAAAACCCTTTCCACTAGCACCATGTGTGGCACAATACCCGTTTAACGCGTGCCCGCGGTGTACGGGTATGGCGCCACAGTTGAATTGACAGTTTATGTCTACCCAGAACGGCTGTAACAGACATTCGTAACTTAAATGCGAGAGAGTTAACTAAAACTAACAGCGGCAGCGTTGACTCAACGAATTGAGAGATAATGGACAAATTATGGGATCCCAGCAGGAATCGAACCCAAGCATTCTGCGTGGCAATCAGGTATTCGACCACTGAGCCACGCCAGGTCTATAAATTGGTTTGGAAAAACAGCCTACGCAGGCGTAATGGTGGTGCAACGTCAATTGTGGTTGTGGTGCTGGCTATCTAATTTTACAAGAAAGCAATAAACGCTACATGATACTCTTACGATGTGTACTCCTACGATACGGGCGTCATATCAGATTGACGTCTGTAGATCCAGTGTTGGCTCCGATTTTATAGCAGTCTAATAAACATTTCGTTTGTATTCCTATGATTCAGCAAGCTATATTGAAGCATTGCTCGACCCCGGAGGAATACATTAACGAAAGTTACATATGATATCCACATCACCGCATCGTAAAGTGCACTTCGTCCACCAGAACGATGAAGTGTCCTCTTCATTTCTTAAGAGGCTGGGCGATGGCCTCATGATGACCGAGGATGATGTCAGATTGATTGACAGCCATTTGTAGACTAGGCTACGTAGGCCACATACGCCCAGGTAGTCTACGAAAAGGAAAAAAACCATCCACTGATGTTGGTGTACGTAGCACTATCCAGGCCTACCAGCCTCGACGGCTTATGCCTAACCAACGCGAAAGGTGGCTTCAGGTTCCGACATGTCGCCGGCTCTGTTGACAGACAATTTGTCGACGAAATGACCGAGGCAACCGCGAATTCCAACAGCTCTACTATACCACATAATTCAATACACATGGACCCCTCTTCACCACGATCACGACCGGATACTATAACAAGTCATGACCAGCTGCTGGTGCTCACTGATCACGGTGATGACGCCCTCGATCAAGAAATGTCAAGAACTTCTTGCACACATGCACACGGGTTCGTGAAACGCGCGTGCGTTCTCGGGACACGTATAAACACTACATATCAGCTTACCGTTTCTGGTGTTGGTAATACCCACGTTGTCACTGGCAGCGTTACTCAACCGTAAACAACTGCTTATATAACACATATGCAGCTCTTCAACATGTATATGTGTGCGTATAAAATATATACGAATCTTTAGCGTCATTTTGTAACGTGTCGCTCAGTAAAATAAGTTACGCCAGTCACCTACCCGCCGCATGCTTCGCATAACATCGACTCCCACGGTACGTGGGATCTGCCGAATTTTTAGGATAATGGCGATCGAGTGACCCCTAATGTTCCATTGCAAGAACTGTTTTTACTTCCCATTTTTACCCCCGGAAAGCCGGGGACCAAAGGCAGGCCATTGTGATAAACACGTCATCGCTTAATTTTCAGTTTTGCATCCATTGCGAAGCTTCTGTGGGACTCAAACCCATATAGAAGTCCGGGGGGGGGGGGACGCTGCGATAAAGCATGTCTCCCCCCCACACCCACCCCATCCTTTAATGGAGGACCCTGCACACGCCTGTGATGGAAACCAAAGTCGTACTTCGACAAAGGACGATTTCTGGAAGCAAACAAGCAGAATGTCCGTTCGATTGTCGAGAGAATCCCAACTCTTCCTCACTTGGCCTTAGACACACTGCGTTGCAGCGTTATATACTCGCGGCTTTCCTGCCAAGCAATCGATACGCGCAGGTATATACCTATAGATGCGCCTCAAAGACGGTCTGCAGCTAAAAGCGTGCGCTCCGTCGAGTGAAGCAATTGGCGCCCGCACGCCTTGCTTCCTGCATTTCCCGAATCTAATTTTACGAACGGCTTTATGGAGGCGTTCCTTTGCCGGCATCCTCGCAGCATCCTCTTTTGTCGGGCGATGCGCGTGAACCCGATAACCTCCCGCGTCTGTATTATATACCACATTGATTCCTCGCGCTCGGTGCGTCACGAATACGACCCTGATATATCGGTCAGACCGCTTTTTCCAACGAAGGGGACGATCGACGCTTCGATTTCCCGGCCGCGTGGTCGACGAAAGCTTCGATAGTGTCGTCACGTATATGCACACCGAGGAAGTTTGGTCTTCCTGAACACGAGTGTATACTGTGTACAATCAGCAGCGCAACAGTGCCGTCCAACTTTCTACGCGTGCACGAAATAAGAACGGAGAGAGATAGCGATCGCGTGTATGCATAGCATGTATGCAGCGTCAGACGATGCCGCGTCGGCGGCATCATCACACGCGTCGTTCAAAATGCTTTGCGTAGACACAATAGCACTGGGGGAAAAAGAAAGATCGTTAGTTCAACTCTGCAGAAAAATATACGCCTATACTATCCGTGAGCCTCGGGGGACACCATTTTCAGTAAACGCTTCCCCTTCGCCGCCGCAGCTAGAGCTGCGGCAGATGAAGAGATCACTTTCGTAGTGGTGACCTTTCTTTCTTTCTTTCTTTCTTTCTTTCTTTCTTTCTTTCTTTCTTTCTTTCTTTCTTTCTTTCTTTCTTTCTTTCTTTCTTTCTTTCTTTTTTTCTTCTTTCTTTCTTTCTTTCTTTCTTTCTTTCTTTCTTTCTTTCTTTCTTTCAGTAAACGATATGCCGCAGCGATCGTGGGACACCCCGTGTCATACACCGGTTCCCCCCGTTGCATCGTGCAAGGCTCATCATCTCGGAGATCGTCGACGACTTCGGCGAGTGTATAACTTCTTATTCCGGTCGCCGCCGCGGGCTGTCGCCGTCGAAGACGAGGAAGTGAACGCTGCTGCGATACTGCCGGCATCGCCGGCTGTGTTGTCTATACGGGGCTGTGAACTTCCTTCGAGCGAAAGAATCGAGCGAGAAACAATCGCCCCATTAGCGTGGACATCGACTGGCCGTGTACATAGCGTGAACTCTCGCAATCGCTTCCTCGTTTCGTTTGTTTGTTCATTTGTTTGTTTGTTGCTTGTTCTGACGATGCGCACTGATGCCTTTTCAACAAACGTTTCGCGGTGTGTGCCTATGGGGCTCTTGTTGTTATACCGACTGTTCGTTTTGGAAGGTGAAGTGGAAGGAAGGGGGGGGGGGGGTACGAGAAGACGATGAGCTTAAGAAGCACGTGGTGCCATGGCGTTTTCGCACCCTATACTTCGACAGTTTTACGAAATTCTTTTTTCTAACCAGTTGACTTTCATAAACGATTTGCCCAGTCCATAGAAACGTTTGTCTCTATAAAAGGATGTGACACTGCATTATAAATGCTCACTCACACCGGCGACTAGCACAAGTGACGCAACCACTTGCGACTGGCGACCAAAAAGCAACTGAAGGCTACCGACGTCCACACCTGCGTGCGACTTGTACCCGTCGTCACGCAGAATTCACGTCTGCTCGCATAGACTTCGCATTGCCATTGCCCCGTAAAATAAGCTCGCGTCCTGTTCCTGCGCATGTGATTGGTTCAGAGGTTTGCGACTGCAGTTGCGCAACTGAAAAATCGAGCTGCGAGCGACGACCAAAGCGGGCATTTGCGGCTAGTCGCTTTGCGACTAACTTGGTCGTGCGACCGGTGATAGTCGCAGGTGCGAACGAGCCTTCTTTTTCAGCGACAGAAACACTCCTGTCGTGCATGCACTGTCATTCGCTAGTCACTCATGCATTGCTTTGGAACGTTGACCCCTTCTTGCATACCAATACATTGCCCGTGACCGCTGCGTCGTTGGACGGTCCGTGTTAACAGACTTCCGCATTAGTGAACCAAGGCGACGACACCCCTGGGGCTCTGTTTTAATGATGGCCGATACGAAAGCTGTAATAATAGTTCTTCGCGATGTATGGACAAACAAACGCCCGTGTATGTATGAACGCATAGCGTCCGCGTCGCTCGGTTGGCTGCGTAACGGCCGCCCCGTGTCCTATTGTTGTACGGAATGTCTAATTAGAATGACCTAACCTCGGTCTATCAAAGTGAGAACGTCGTTAATGAGGCGTTTGTTGAAAAGTGTTTGTTGTTGGGAGTTCCGCGTTACGGGACAGTGCCATGTATGCAATTCTTGTCGGTGCACTTCTCCCTTCCCTACCCTCCCCCGCATCATCACTTCCTCGAAAAAAAAAAAAAAAAACTCACAGGGTCCTTATAGATTCGCTTAAGACGACCCAAAGGCGATAACCATCTTCTCTTCTTTTTCTTCTCAGTCGATGCCAGGGGCGTAGCCAGAAATTTTTTTCGGGGGGGGGGGGGGGTCAACCATACTTTGTGTATGTTCGTGCGTGCGTTTGCATATGTGTGCGTGTATATATACGCAAGCAAAACTGAAAATTTTCGTCGGGGTTTGAACCCCCCCCCAATCCCCCCCCCCCTTGGCTACGCCCCTGGTCGATGCATTGATCCTCCCTCATCCCCCTCCGAAAGGTTTCTGCACCTAACGCGGTTTTGCACTGCCTCCAGGATCGGAGGCATTGTAAGCTTTCTACACCTCACTTGGTTTTGCACTGCCTCCGTGATCGGCCCACCTTTCACTAAGAGACGATGTCATGTGATGACGTCATCGTGTGAAATGTTATCTAGGCTAACCGCCTTGTTGAGAATATCAGAAAGGACGAAGTACACGCATCAATCCAGACGTGCCAATGTACACGCATCAAACCAGACGAGCCAAATCCACGTGGGTGCGATCCCGTGTGAAGCCAACACGTGTGCACTATGTACGGCGCCACCAAGTCCCGTTGGGGTTCGTGTGGCTACAAACCATATCAGCAGCGGCAACAGCCGGTACATCGCGGCACCAAGCCTCGCGGGAAAAAGAGGAAGAAGAAAAAAAAGTAGTGATTAAGAAAATGAAGGCGGGACACATTAGTCCTTAGACAACCGCGCCTTGATTCACCCCCCCCCCCCCACCCCCTACTACGACTCAACCCCCACCTCCATCAACACACCATTCTACGCCCGTGGGAGGGTTCAAATCGCGCTGATGGGCTCCGGGGAAATGATGAGCGCGTTGAATGCCTCGTTCAACAAAAGGTCGCGGGGTAGGTGAGGGCGTTTTGAAACGTGGGTGAATGAATAGAGGACGCAAATTTCGGGAATAACAACAGGGACCTGGGAGGCGGCCGTGGCGGAGATTCTTTTGTTGTTATACTCGGAGGGGTTCGCGTATGTGATGAGGATGAGAAAAGACTGAACCCGCTGTTGCGCGTGGTGTTCCGTGCACGCAACGCGGCCACGCCTCCATTGGCTTAATTCGTCATCCGGGAATCTCCGGCGATATATGGGATAGGTCATATGTTAGGATAGTCCGCGTGCGGTTTCTCTTTTATTCACATCCAATCGAGGTAGTTGAGTGGCTGTGGCGTAGTTTCCGGCCGAGATCAAGGCTGCCGAGCGCGTTTTCGGCGAAAGTATTTACAAAGTTCGACCAAAGCATTTCACCGCTGTCCCGCGAGTCTCACCGACCCCGAAGAAAAAATGGCTTCACTAGCAGAAGATGATATCAAGCTCTTCATATCAAGATCAACTACGTGCTGTCCAGAAGGTCCACGATGGCGCCATAAGGCTTGGCCTGACGGTGCCAACGTGGACGCTGCCCGCCTCGGTCTAAAAAGACCGGGCTTCAGGACTCTTGCAAATAAAGTTTTGTGAATGAATGAATTTCGCCGACCTTTGCAAAATACCATGCTCGCGTGGAATCGTGTGACGCTTCTTATCCCTATCGACGGTATGCGTTGCGGGCAAGCTCGTGCTTAGGCCCCGCAAACCCCGCAGGAAGCACGATCTTCGGCTGTGGTGGGGCGGAGGGGCTGAAACCCGTGCCAGCGCGCTCGTAATTTACGGCGCGTTTAATACTCGTCACGTATCGCGTACACACCCGGGCGCGGCGTCAACAGCGAGTTTCTGTACGATGCTTCCAGCTCGCGAGAATACACCACGTATATATGTACGAGACACGAAGCGCATGCGTGCCTGCGCCTTAGCTTCTCTCAGGATCCGGTCACGAGGCGCTATGTGCCAGTAGTGCGCACCTCGAGCCACTTCTCGAGGCACGCACACACTCCGCCAGGCTGGGGCGCACTTGCAGCCATGCCCCAGCGGTACCAGGCACGCTGGCGCTCTTTACTAAAGAGGCAAGGCACATGCGGACGCTTCATTGCTTTTGCCTCGCCACCTGATATACAGCGTTCTGTAACACAATACCTAAGAAGGGACCACGAAGATGTCTTAACGACCCGCTTTTTTGTTTACGAGCAGAGGGCCGGAGGTGTTCTGTGTGCGTCTGCGTATGCATATCTTTATCTATTATGTATTTCCTTTCTGGGAGCAGACAATATGGAGGAGCCTCGTCGATGGAGCTAGCTCTTCAGCGGAACAGGTATGAGTCAGCAGTCTCGAATGCACGACCACGGCTGTGTTGTGGAGTGGAGGATTCATTACACGCTCACGCGCTCGTGGGCCATAGATGTATGCGCAGCATTTTAACCGCGTGACGTGAAACACGCGGGACGCTCTCGTGAGTGTTTATAAATCACCCGGCGTTCTGATCGAAGTACCGCGTCGTGTTGCTCTTCCGCCATCTCTCAGAGACTTGTTCTAGCTCGCGCCCTTCTTAAAGCTCCGGAGCCCGATCACGAGGCAAGTCTCGTTGGGGCCGATTCGCAACAGTTCATTGTGCTGAGAAAGGGCGAACACGCTCCTGTGTAATCGAATCCGTCTTTGAACAACGCCATAAGGATTCGCGTTGCCCTACTGACGATGAAGGAAGCGTTAGTTATATCGGTTTCAGGGCAGTCGATTGAAAAGTGTGTGCTGTTCTTATTTTTATTTTATTTTTTCAGGCCAACGAACCTAAATTGCTGGTTCATAATAAAGTTTATTCCTCCTCCTCCTCCGTAGTAATAAAGAGAGATTTCTGGCACTCAAAGTTTGGGCGTATATACGCAGACTGCGGGTCTTACAAAGGAATCCAAGCTGGTTTACAGCAAGAAGCAAGCAGTGCGTCTGCTTTAGGGCACGCAAAAGCGCTTTGGTTCACCCAATGACGCAAAATCTAAAGCTCCTTACTGCCTGAAATCTATTCGCGCATGTTTTTGTACTCGGTACCTGCGAGGTCTTTATAGAAACATAGTAGCGCGTGCCGATAATCCCGGCAGAAAATTAAAAGCCGTTTCATTCCGTTGCGTGGACTCCAAACATCTAGCTCGCTCACGCTTGCACAAGACGGAACCAAGGCACACAGTCTTGTCCTCACGTGTACAATAATGAATATAATCAGTATTTTCGCTCAAGTGGTGCCTGAAACGTCATCCGAGTTTCATTCACGCGCGCATCACGTTAAAACTTGCAGTTTAATGGGAGGATGAAAAATCCTTGGAACATGGGCTGTCGCTGGGGGCAACGTTTCGACTAGCGGACTTGTCTTCTTCGAGGCAGCAGTTGAAGCCTTGAAGAACACTAGTCCGCTTGTCGAAACGTTGACTTCAGTGACACAACCTCTGTTCCAATGATTTTTCATCAAGATTCCTTCGTCCCCTGAACTTCTAGTTAAATGGGATGAAATTCTTAAAGATGCGCGGTCCAGTGTACGCGTTCTTCACCATCGCTACGTATTCTTTTGTCAAGATGAGTTTTTTTTATTCTTGTTTTCCAGCGTCTATGATTCTAGAATCGCAGTATAAATTTCAAGTGCATATACATATATGGTAGGAAAGGATTGGCCTTCGTATAGCGCGCTCCTCCCTCTGCATCCTTGCTGAGCCGTCTTAAGAGCGAAGTTGAAAAGCCAAAGGTACAATAGAATCGACACACCAGCGTTCAATGTTTGAAATACGTTAAAGCAGAGTTAAATGCGTGAGTTCTTCACTGCATAGCATTTAGGAACGCTTTGAGCTCCGAGGGAGGCCTGCCTCTATTGCTGTTGTTCACAGTTCAAAGAGAGAGAGAATAGGAGAACTACGGAGGTAAAGCTTAAAATGCTTGTATAGGAAGGAAAACCAAACAAGGGGACGCTGTTGTCGTTTCGTGTGAGCGAGGCTTAACAGCGCAAACGCGTTCATCTCTTGTCGCGTGAACGTCGTGGGGGGTGCCTCGGCTGGTGTGTCACGCCAGCCAGCCGCGTTTCGGGCGTGCGCCGCGCGCGACCGTGCATGGGCGTGCGCACGAGCGTTGGGGGGCTGCGAACATCAGTCGCCGTGTGTTAGCTCTAGAGAATTTGTTCCTGGGCTAGTTAGTTCATAATGCTAAACTGCACAGCCCAAATACGGTACGGGATATAGACTGAACGCTGAACGCTTGTCCTGTGCTGTGTTTGTTCTGTGTCCCGCACCAAATTTTTCGCTTTGCAGTTTAGCAGTGTGTCAGCTCATCCTTCGGCATTCGCAAACTTCTTTCAGTCGGCGGCCTTTATGCCACCTAAGAATGACTTTTATTGGAGGTGCATAATTTAAAATGCTCTAGCTAAAACTTAGTGTTCCTATTTTATTGTCTCTTTGAGGTTATCACGAAAACGCAGTACATCACCCGGGGTATTCGCAAGTTGGCGAAATGGTACACGGAGATCATCGGTGGTTCCAGGGGCGTAGCCAAGGGGGGGGGGGGGTTGGGGGGGTTCAAACCCCCCCCCGAAATTTTTCAGTTTTGCTTGCGTATATATACACGCACAGATACAAACGCACGCACGAACATACATAATGTATGGTTGAACCCCCCCCCCCCCCCGAAAAAATTTCTGGCTACGCCCCTGGGTGGTTCCTAAGCCCCGAGATCACGGCGCCAGATGTCACGACCAAGCGGCCTCCCACGTCGTCGTCGTCGTCGTCGTCGCTTTCGCGTAGTCGTCCTCGCGAAGACGTCGACGACCCCGTTACGCACTGTGCTCTCTCCAGGGGGCGGGGTGGTGGAGATCAATCTCATTATTTCTCTCCGTGATACTAAACCGAGGATACTGTTCCAGGGTTCGCGCCATACGCACGCTCTGATGTCGACAAGGTGGCGTGGAACAGTCGATTGCACTTCACCGCTTGATGCACACAAACGCAATGCCTTTGTCCAGTGCCTTTCGTGTTCGACCCACATTCACGCAAGTACACACAAAGGCATATACACGCACCTATACGCACACACACAAATGCATGTGCGCGCACGCATTGGTAACGGAGTCAAGTTCATTACGAAATTGCGCATGACAGCTATTTAGTGGTTGATATGTCATGGAAAGGGATTATATTGAAAGTGAACTAAGATCGCTGGAATGTGAGCGCGCACAGACACACGCCCACAATCAACGCGCAAGCACGTACTCAGAGCCTCAGACTACGCATGCAAATGCGCCTGATCACGCAATCGCACATGCGGACCGCGCACCACACGCATTTACGTACGTATAGTCAGAGATACGTGTGCACAAGGACATGGACAGCTGTATTTACAGCTGCGATTTTGAGATAGCAGGTTCACTGTATCCAAACATTGCATGAAAACAATGAAAACCCATAGCTCACACACAAACTATAATCCGCGCAATGTACCACGCACGCAACGAAGTGTACATGAACGAGTGCGTGCAACACACACACACACACACACACACACACACACACACACACACACACACACACACACATATATATATATATATATATATATATATATATATATATATATATATATTATATACGCACGCACATATACACACGCACACACACTCCCTCTCGCTCTATTCTGTCTTGTACATACTTTGCGCGAGCGCACAAACGCACGTAAAACATAACAGAGCAAAGAAAAAAAGACAGAAAACACGTACGTGCACCGGCGAAACCATGGCACATGCGCACAACCAAAACGCATACAAAAAAAGAACACTTGAGCAAAAATAGCGGTGGATAGCGGAATCAGAGTGAAATGAAAGTAATACAAACAAAGACAAAAACATTGAGCAGAGCGCACACAGAAAGCACGCCGAGTGTATACTATACATGCTCGCCGACAAGTCGAGGTGTGCGGCATTCGCCCGGCCGCGGCAGCGGGAAAAGGGAAGGCCCCTTGTTGTCGCATCGCACGTGCTGCATGCAGCTATTCCCGGGCCTCGGCGCGCGAGCGTGCTTCGCGTTGATCGCCGCGCTTTCACCGTGACACCCAATAGCGTCCGCACTGTCCCTTTATCAGGTCTGTTATTTCACCATGAATCTTCAAACGCGTGCCGTAGATTATTCCAATGCGAAGCGCAGTTTGCAGCGAATGTTGGTTAACGTTGGCTTGTCCTGGCTCGATATTTATTATCGTTGACTTCAGTGTTGTCTTCGTATAAGGAAAGGTCGGCTAGCGCTGGCTATACGATGGTAAGTCGTGGCTGACGTTCGCATACAGGAACCGCAGGAACATCCATGGACGAAGAAATAAGAAAGGAGGGAGCGCTACGTCACGCGACTGAAACCCACCGTGTCGGCCCAACATGTGATCAAAACGTCAGAGCGCGCGGTATGTTTTAGTACTACTGGTGGCGTTCTGTTTTTGAACCGCTGTCGTGAACCGGCCGGTCTGCGTCAAACAAGCGCGCTTCGATCAAAAGCTAACGGGCCCCATACGCCAAAGTCTAGGCAAATCTCATTTCATGTGTGATCTTGACGCAAAGCGTCACGTGTCGGGCTGACACTGCTGGCTTCAAAACACTGGTTCACTTGTCAAAGCTGGCTGCGTGACGTAACGCTCCCTCCTTTCCTTTTCTTTCCTCCATGGGGACATCGTCCTTATTAAATCTCAATAACGATCTTGCATGTACAAAGTTAGCAACCTGTGCTGGTGCTACTTGAGTTTTATTCCCCAAGGAATGATATTCCCTGTCTGACGAACGTAAATCCAGCCGTGAAGAGTATAACGAACCGGTAACTAGTACCATGTTCCGTTTCCTTTTCATTTCTTCCTCTCTTCAGAAGATAAACCATTGGTTTAATCTCTAAAAGCGTGGGAAATTGAGCTTGTTGGTACGCGATTATAGTTTTTAAAAAACCAGCGCGATAAAACGACGACAACAGAGACCAAACAGGACCAGCGATGACTACCAACATATGCCTATATATTTTCTGCAAAATATATAGGCATTCTGGAAAGGGGAAAGACAGGAGGAGAAGGAGAACATTTTTCCAACTCATGCTCTGACTTGTCAAATGTCAAATAACGTGCAACGCTCAACTGCGGAGATATCTTTTTTGTCTCTTTTTTTTCTATTTTGTCTGTTAGTACGATTGATGGGAAACTGATACGCGAATGACCTGCTTAATCTCATTGAGTGTTCCGCCTTTAGTGCCCATTTAAGTCCACGCAGTGCACGGTGAGCCGACGAGAGGGCCGGCCTGAAAGGGAACGCGTTATCTTATTGCTTGCGAGGGCGACACACGTAGGAGACGACGCGCAGAAAGAGCCCCACCGAAAACGAAAGCGAGTAAGTCGGTCGCCATCTCTTCCGGCGAAAGCTCGGGCCACCTTTCGGCGATGCGCCCACTGCAGCCGACCGCGTTCGATAGCGACCGCACGAGTGGGTCATTATGTACGTCCAGCAGCCCACAAAGTGTCCGCCTCTTCGCTGTGGCGACCTATGGGTTCCACTTTCACAGAAGTCGCTGAAGATGAGCATCATTGAATTCTTCCAACGGTTATAATTTGGAAGAATATATATAAAGCAGTTGAAATCATAGTTGAAATCAAAAAGAAGAAATGGATATGGGCCGGGCACGTAGCACGTCGGCAGGATAGCCGGTGGTCATTAAGGGTAACTGACTGGATTTCAAGAGATGGCAAACGCGTGAGGGGGAGACAGAAAATTAGGTAGGTAGATGAGATTAAGAAGTTTGTAGGTGTAACGTGGCAGCAGAAAGCAGAGGACCGGGTTGATTGGCGGAACATGGGAGAGGCCTTTGCCCTGCAGTGGACGTAGACATGATGATGATGATGATGATGATGATGATGATGATATAAAGCAGGCAGGACAGGGAAAAACGTTTTTAATACGTGTTAGAAGATGCTGACGCTTCTATATAGCGCCGGGTATACGGCCCATAAGGTATCGCATAAGCATAGCGTCCATGCACATGACAACACTACAGTTGACATAAAATGCAGTCCAGTCATATAAAGACACTAATGCTGACATAAGGTAGTCACACGGCACGGATTATCTTGACACATAACGCTAGGTACAAAGTTTAATCACATGCCAACGGCAGGGTTGACGCAAAGTCCAGTCGCACGGACTCGTAATAAGTTCAATCGCAAAGCAACGCATAACAATTAAGTCAAGGTCAAGAACAACCTGCCACATAGTTAACCAACAAGTTAAAGGCCATGTATTCCATATCGAATTGGTAATTTGTGAAGATAATAATAATAATAATAATAATAATAATAATAATAATAATAATAATAATAATAATAATAATAATAATAATAATAATAATAATATCTGGGGTATTAAGTCCCAAAACCACGATATCATTACGAGAGATGCCGGAATGCTAGAGGCCCGTGTGCCGACATCGCACAGTACACGGGCCTCTAGCATTCCGCCTGCATCGAAATGTGACCGCCGCGGCCGGGATTGAACCCGCGACCTTCTGGTCAGCAGCCGAGCACTATAACCCCTGTTCCACCGCGACGGACATCATTTTTGAAGAACTTAATAAGACGAAAACAGATGAAGTGACCTCCAGACACGCGTTTTCATCCTCTATTCGTCTGCAATCGCGCCATTAAGTAAGTGCCCTGTACTAGGCATCAGTTATTATTATTAATATTTGCTTCTTTTTTTTTGCGGTGAGACAAAGTATGCGCGCGAGTCATCATCCAGCAAGAACACACGTGATTGGACACTGGATGGTGCGTGACTCAGCTGTAACCGTAGACGGTTTGATTCACTGCGCGGCCAAGGAAGTTCCCAGGCGTTCGCTAATCTCCGGGCAAGGCTTCTTTAGCCACGAGGAAGGAAAACCCATGCGAAAGCTTATACGCGTCTTGCGGAAAGGCATATATACCTCTTGACGAGTCGCGGTCATCGCTGGACATTTCGACGACCTCGCCAGGACGTCGTCACGTCCGAAAGTCTGCTGGCTATAGCGAAAACTCCTACGGTCAGTCACGGCCACGTACGTTTCGGCGTCCAGCGAATCAAACAAAAGGACACGACGCACAAGCGAGTCTTTTTCTCCGTGTGCGTACAAGAACAGAGCCGTGCGGCGCTGAGCGATGCCTTCAGAAGGAGTCAGGCGCGGTTGGAAGTTTTGGATATGAGAAGGCGACAGGGCGCCTCTTCCCGCTGACGGCAACCGAAGGTCGTGCATACTCGCACGGCGAGGCTAATGGCGAGAGCGCGCGGCCGCCCGCGCGGAGGCCTGGCCGGAGAAATTCGACGCGAAGGTCGGACTTCTCGAGTAGTAGCAGTTGTAGGTCTATAATATACAAGTCGACAGGTCAGCGAGCGCTGTAGGAGATGAACGCTCACTTAAAAAAAAATAAAAATAAAGAAAACAAAAGAGTTCTGATGTGTTACTCTATTTGGTGAGATTGCCACATATATAGCTCTCTTTAAGTATGCACGTTAACTCTCTCTTGGAGAGTCGCGCCTCCCACGACTCTCCAAAGAGAGTGTAATGATCTCCGAGAGGGAGTTAACTTGTGGTAAGTCAGGCCTCACTTGTGGTAAGTCAGATATATGTGGTAAGTCAGACCTCACTAAAGAGAGTAACAGGTGACACAGTTGTTCGGATCGCGGCTTCCTCAATCGTGCGCCACGAAAATATAATGGATACAGCAAAACCTGTTTCTACAGGTTCCAACTGCATTCAGAGTATATGTCTCTCGTACCAATATCCATCCCTGTTGCTAAAGGAAAAATACACTGACGAACTGTGTCTTCTTTTTACCGTCAATCAAACGATCCGTCAGTCAGTCTGGGTGGTTATAGTCAGTCAGTCAGTCTAGGTTAGTGTAGTCAGCCTGGCGTCTAGTCGGTCAATCATTCAGTCATTCTAGTCGGTCGCTTGGTCGGTCGGCCTCAGTCAGTCAGTCAGTCAGTCAGTCAGTCAGTCAGTCAGTCAGTCAGTCAGTCAGTCAGTCAGTCAGTCAGTCAGTCAGTCAGTCAGTCAGTCAGTCAGGGTATCTTGTTAGACAGTACGTCCATTTTGTCTTGTCCAGTCGGTCTAGGTTACTGTTTAGTCAGCTTGTCATCTACTCGATCAATCAGTCGGTCGGTCGGTCGGTCGGTCGGTCTAGTCAGCTCACGCATGTTGTCGGTCAGTCAGTCAGTGAAGTCATTCAGTCTAGTCTAGTCATCGGTTTGGTCAGTCAGTCCGTACAGTCATTCAGTCTGCTCTGGTCATCTAGTCAGTCAGTCAGTGAATGGGTCAGTCAGTGGGTCTACCAGTAGGCGATTCATATTGGACGTGACGTTCACCTTTCGAATAGAGCACTCGCCTCTTATTTCGTACACCGTATCTGCGTTGGCGCTTATAATGAATTGATCTTTGGGATAGACTCACTATACACTGTCGCGTCGGCACACACGGGGCGTGGCCGGCGTACACTACACAATTTACACTCGCTGTCGTCGGAGCCGGTTCTGAGCCATATACCGTCGATATCTCGACGCGGAGTGGTTCATACGCGTACCGTATGTCTCGCGGTATAACCCTCTTCCACATCACCATGCTGGCTGCACTTAAAGGAATTCATGACTGTGTTCTTGAAAAGCTGGTACGTCGTGTTACTTAGTGGAATGCCCCTCAAATAGTAAAAGAGACCGGTAAAAACACGGACAAAGGAAAATGTAAGGTGAATAGACCGAAACTGATTATACAATTCACTGCGAGATTTTTTTTTCCTCGCTCATTGGTTGTTTATCTTGGCTTGACAAAGAAGCCCCATCGATGGCTGCCCTGTCGTTTCGGAAGGCGATGCATTTAGACTTCCAATTATTGTATTTAGACTCCCAACAATGAGATCTAATTTTGTGTTTTGTTCTGGTGTTTGTCCTGATTTGCACACTTTTAGATCGAAAGCTGTTATGAGATCACAACAACAGCCGATTTTGGTGGCTTAGTTGTTCGCCGCCGCCGCCGCTGGTGTGCGTACCGCTATCATGCGAAGTGAGTAATCTTGGTATCCGATCCCATTGTCATTTACGCCTCTGGTAAAGCGGTATTCGGCAAATGCTAAGTATAGCTTGCGGATAAAATAACTCTTCTGGGTTCTAAATGCAAAGAAACATGCGTATACTGATGTGGGTGCAATGCTAAGGTACCCCACTTAGTCAAAAGGTAATGCGGCGCCATTGGCGCGGGGGGGGGGGGGGGGCAGGGGGGGGGAGGGAGGGGGTAAAAGCACGGGAGGAGGCGGTTGCCCCACCCCCGCCCCAAAAAAATTCTGCTCCCCCCTCCGCCCCCGAGAGCAAGCATAGTCAAATAAGACAACAACGCATAAGTTCCCTGCGTCTCTGCCTCCCCAACCCCGCCGCCCACCCTCATACCGAAGGATCTCACCTGCCGTGGTCCCCCCATTAACAAAATCGTGGTGCCGCCCCTAGTGGAGTGTAATCGGGAATTCCCTCATTATACGGCCTGCTTCAACCCATATCGTGGTTTTGGCATTAAAACCTCATAGCTTATTTATTTTTCTTCATGTAGAAGTGATGACACGCTTTCACACACATAATTAATATACAAGCGCACATAAGTAGCGATGGCGTGAACGTGTTATCGTTACATTATTCCGTCTGGTGCGGTATCAACTATAGCATACTCGCTTAGTATGACCATTTGGGACGTGCGCAATCGCGCGAGCCCCATCCCCCGATAATGGAACACTACTGTGCGGACTACGTGCGAGTAATTGCGACACACCGTATCGCGGTTCGCGTAGAGTATCGGTCGGCCCGCATAAGGACGCAGGCATAAGCGGTCAGTCTCGGCGATCGCGCACATGCCTAAGCATAAGCGCGCGCGTGTGCGACCTCATTAAAGAAGCCAGGTGTTCGATGGGTGCGGATGGAGGAATGCCGGCCAGCGACCGTTTTGACACCGTCTGGCCAAAGTGCTAGGCACACGCCTCGCGTCGTCGTCGGCTTGCCCTCCGCGCGATATGTAGCATACCTACGCTGAAAAACGCAGTCGCAGCTGTTGGCACGACGTTGGAAACGCTCCGTGTTCGGAGGCAACGGCGCACACTGCGATAACGCTTTGTATATCGCGTGTTTTAGGGGCGAAGCTCCTTATAGCGGCACCCGTTCGTCCCTCGTAGCGTAGTATGTAACCAGTCTTACGCTTTGACCTGCAAGGTGGTGCCGGTGGGAGATTTTTCCTGTGCGTTGTTGAAGAATAAAAAATTCGCAGCGTTAGCTAAAAGCCGACTTCTTCTGTCTCTCATTCCCATTAGCAGCCATTCTTTACCTCCAAGGTAGTGCCTGGTGAGATTTCTCCTGTGCGTGATTAAACAATAAAAATTTTGTTCAAAACGCCGTTGATTGATGAAATAAACCAACAAAAGACGCCAGATGTTTTGTAAAAGCAAAACGAAAGAACGCCAGATATTTCTAAAGCAAAACGAAAAGACGCCAGCTGCTTAACGAAAGACGCCAGATGTTTTCTAAGCAATGGTTTTCTAAACAATGAAAATTCACAGCGTACATGTAAAATTAAAGTGCGCTGCAAGTCGTCATAACTCATCGAACCTTTAGTATAAACGCGCCCGATCTCACGTCGGTGATGATGTACTGGGCAGAATTCACGGAAGATTCACGGTTTACCGATGAACCTCCGCAGCTTCGCCCACTCATCATCATTCACTCCGTGGATATGCTGTGATTTTTTTACGACTACCGTATCTTCGCTGGATTTTAACCTTCTATTATTGCACTTAATAAAAAAACTAAATGACGTGAAAGTTCGAATTGAGTATGGAAGCAAAACTTTAAAGACTCACAAGGCCCCTTATGCATTCGCCTAAGACGATTCGGAGGCGAAAGCCTTCAAATCGTCTTAGCTAGGCGATTCTTCTCGGTCAATGTATTGATACCCCCCTATACGATAGCTTTCTGCGCCTAACGTGGTTTCGCACGGTCTGCAGGATCGGAGGCATGGCAAGCTTTCTGCGGCTCACTTGGTTTTGCACTGCCTCAGTGATCAGTGAACCTTTGACCAAGCGACGTTGTCATGTGATGACATCATCATGTAGCGTCACGTTATTGGACGTCATAGTGACGTCATGGTGACGACTCAAATTTCGGCTATATCTAACGTCATCACGTGATGAAGATCTTCTGCATCACCCGTGTTGACGCCGACTGTCAAATTTCGCGTTTCATTAGGCATCAAAGGTGAAATGCTTAATACTTACGTGGTGTTGCTCTTGGTAAATATAAATGTGGCTTGGCAATCTTGTGAGCTCGGCAGCCAAGCTTCTAAGATTGTGCAATGGGGTGCCCCAGATAACTCCAGCCAGAGTTTAAAAAGATGTCGACGCACTCGGTGACGATGCGGCCCAATGTATGTTGCTGACTACTGCATTCAGTAAGTCACGCTACTTTTTTTGTTTGTGTGTTCTGCTTAATTGCTAAATTAGGCAAGATTAATGAACCAACTTTTGCCTAACGAAGCTGGGCAAAACATTCCAATTAGAAAGTTGTAGATCGGTTTGAAAAACATCGAATTAGACAGTTTCTAGCATTCTACCTATTAAGTATTGGTGTTTTTATGCTTTCTACAGATTCCCGCGAAATACAAAGGAGCATATAGCGTGACATGCCCGCTTGCGCGCCTACGCGTGCCGTGATTGAAGGGGTCAAATGTCGTCACATTCGTTGACAAGTGTAGGAGCCAGATGCACTAAAAAATCACGGCAATTCATTATACACACGGTCAAAGCTTAAACGACGAGACAAACCAATGGCTTTTCATCCTTACGGGCTGCATACCTAACAATCACTCCATCTGTATACAGATCCGTTCACCTTCGCACGTCGCGGTGACCTCTGTCGTTTCAGTTTGACGTGGTGCGTTCGTGTCGTATGCGAAGACGCGATTTTTTAGTGTGTACAGGCCGTATAACGAATGAATCAACAGGTATACGACCAGGAGGGGGCAACGGTAAGTTGTCTCCGTGCGCACGGGCAGCCACAAGGCGTGCGAGCAGTTCCAAAACCGCCAAGCTCTCAATTATTCGCGCGTCACTCGAGGACCGCTCTTTTCCATTCAAATTGCTTCGTGGCCGAGAGTTACCGCCCACGTCTGTAATTCTCCTCTGTGCGTCCGCCAACTGTTCTCACTGCGGCCCAACTATCGCGTGGTACGACTAACGAGCCTGTTGTTTGCTGCCTTATGGTAAACGGATATGGCGTGGGCTGCTCCGACCTATAAGCGGCGATTATTGGCGGGTGTTCGATCAAATCGTCGAAAAGCGCCGCCGTTATGGGCCGTATTCGTCCTTAACTTCGAACTCCGACTTTGAACAGGCATTTAACGAGGGATTGACTATCTATGAAGCACAATAAAAATATTTCAGATTGAGGCTTGTGCGTAGCGCTGGCTGTCACAGATCTGAAGTATGCTACACAAAGCGAACCATGTTGTCACCTGTAATTTGATATTCTTTTTCTCTTCCCTCTCTATGTGTAATCGAGAGCGATTTCTCCTGCAATTGCCGCAAATCGCTCTTATCTGAGCGATTTCACCTGTTAGGACACAAGAATGCGGACCACTCCGACACTGTCTGTCCCCGACATCACAGGCATTCCCTGATCTTTCCCATATTACAACCGTTACATTGATCTCAAGCGGTGCTATTATATGAACTGTCAATCACCTTTCAGTTCGTTTACGACGAGCTGTCAAATGGCCATTTGATGGCAGAGAACGACAAGGTCACGTGATGCTTGGCCACAGTGTCGAATTGAAGCTCTGTAAGCTGGAGGTTGAGTGCTAGACGTAAAATAGGCTAACATAGAAAGAGGCAGACATAGCCCGCAGCTTCGGAGAGCCGCCGCCGCCGCTCTCTTTGGCGTTGTCGTGGGGAACGGCGCGCGTGGTTCGAAGGTTCCGTTTTCGCCGGTTTCGCCGGACTGCGCTTCGCCCGGCGCCCTGCTTCACTCACGCGGTCGCGTCTCAGTGGTAGTTTCGGTATCGCGTACTGCCGCGTGTGTTTTGCGCGCTCGTGAAAGTCGCTCTGACAGAAAGCTCGACAAAATGCCGCATGCATATGATGTTGCCGGATGCCCGAATGGTGCACGCCGCCAGTGCACGCAGCGGCGCAGTAAAGGCGGGCAACGTTGGGCACAGCAACAGTGACGTCAGAAAGACCGATTTCGGGCGGGTGATTTGAAGTGCGCTAATGCGATGCGGACCACTAAAACGTGATTTTATTAGAAAATAAGCACTTCCTTGGCACAAAAGTAGCACTACGAGGTTTCTGGGCCACTATTTCAACAATGAACGTCGACTTAACATTTGCCTTTAGTGTCCTTTTAAAGGAAAAGAATGTCTAGCAGGCTCCTTGCTATCGGTTGCATAGTCGAACTACAGTAACAATGTACTGCGGACAGCCGCACCGTACACCAAGCTGCACTTTCTTACTGAAGATTATAGCGCACGAAAGACACGGACAAAGGAAGACGTGACACACACAGGCGCTAACTTGCAACAATGTTTATTTTGAAAACAGGGAACCACATATATAGGCAACATCGCTTAACACCATCATCATACATGCACTTTGCAAATTCAACTATCTTTACGTAGATAGGCTAACTCCTTACAGGAGAGGGCAATGGACGGTTTGGAAATGCATTTATCTTCCAGCCTATCAATCAACTAAGCCTCGATAATTTCGCGGGTTAGGTGACCTCGGCTGGTATTGACAATTGAACATTCTTGAAAAATGGGCATGCACGTGGTCTGAACATTGTTACTTCCACTGGTACCTGAGTTAGTGCAGTGCCTGCAGTGGGCATCGAGGAACCCACCCCTTTTTTCTTTCACGTTGTAGTGGTGCTCCTTTAAACGCTCGTTAACGCACCGTCCATTTTGACCCACATAATTTTTGCCGCATGTTAATGGAAGCCTGTACACTACTTCATCTGCACATTTTACAAACCTATTTTTATGCTTCGTTTTGCACCCCTGCTTCTCCGATGAGGCAGGTCTGGTTAGTCTGCACAAACACTGCAATTTTGTGGGAGCCGAAAACACTACATTTACGTTCGCATGTTGTCCTATCTTTTTTAGTCTGTGTGATAACCCGTGGATATACGGAATGACCACGACTCTCCTCGTGTCAGCTAGACCCTGGCAGGCAGGAGTCTTTTTGACGAGTTAAACTTGAGGATGCCCTCAGAAACGCTGACAATCACGTGCGTAGGGTAACCCGCGGTCCGAAGGCGGCCAATTTGTTCATTGAAACTTTCGCTCATGCGCTCAGGACATGATTTGCGTAGGGCGCTGAGCAAGCAAGTTTTAGCTATTCCCCTCTTCACCAACTTGGAGTGCGCCGACTGATACGGAAGCAGTGGCTTGTTGGCGCGAGGGTCGTACTTCCAAAGAATGTGTTCGTCATGGAATAAAAGCCTGATGTCCAGAAAACGAATACAACCGTCAGTAGGTAACTCATGTGTTACGACTAGAGGGGATAAGCCCTCGCGTACGAAAGAAAGAGCGTTAGTGGCTAAAGAATCAAAACAGTCAGCGCTGCAGTCAAGAAAAATTTAAAAAAATCATCGACATATCGAAATATTCTCTTAATCTTAAAATCTGGGAGTTGATCACACATGTTTTTGTCAAGTTCCGCTAATAATAAATCGCTAAGAACGGGTGTAATGCAGGAGCCGATGCAGATTCCCTGCTTCTGTATATAAGGCTCCCCTTCCCAGAGAATAAAAGTAGACCGTAGATAAAAACTCAGGAGCTCTAAAAATTCCGCGCTTTTCATTCCGGTAGCGTTCATGAAGGCGACATTTCCAAATCGGTCAATACAAGCCTGAACGCAAGAGAGCAGACTAGAGTGTGGCAGGGAATAGAAGAGATCAGCAATGTCTATGGAAAAAGCATTAAGATGCTTATGCGATGACGATCGAAGATAGTCCAAAACAACGTCAGTTTTTTACAAGGAACGGATCTTCAACCGGTAACATGTTCAGCATTTTTTGGAGAAACAAGGCAATACACCTTTGCCAGGTGCCGTTTTCCGACACAATGGCCCGGAAAGGTGCGTCTACCTTATGCGTTTTTACGCTAAAGAACACGTCAAGGCAATCACATAGTATGACATACCAACACGCCCAAAACGCCACGTTACTATGCACTTTCTTGTTTGCTTTCGGATGCTTCGCGCGTTCAGATAAACGCAGGCTGTTTTTGGCCCGCCTCATAATAATGGCGGCCTTGTCCGCCGCGCTTCGAGATGAGAGGTCCCTGACCTCATGGTCCGAAGGACGAGACCCTGGGTCTCGCCAACGTTCAGGCGCCTTGTAGCTCTATACGTGGCAGTAAACCACGTATAATATATGTATGACACACTGCTGTTCGGCTCACGGAATATCAGAGACCAAGGAGTCTATGCGCGTGCACTGCATGCTTATATGGTACAGCACTTTCTCCGGTGGCGAAATCACGTTTGCAAATCCACTCGGCTCAGTGGCTTTTGTGTGCTGATTCTGAGGGCGAGGTCGCGGACTCGATCTTCTCGTAAGCTCGTGATTTATTGAAGAAGAAGGAGAAGACGGAGGAGGAAGAGAATAGAAGATGAAGATGTATTCCAATTGGATTAGATTTCTGTATTTGAAATATTCTGTCCTTGAGAGCATCCTCATTAGGTCACTGTCACAGGGATGTCTTCTCCGCTATTGAAAAATATTTAACTGAACAGCGTGGTTTCGACTCAAAATTTGTAAATTAGCAATAATAACTTTTATATTCATTATTCTATATGTTCTCAATAGTCATACAGTTCATATGTGTCTATTTTTTATTTATTCGTTTTTTGGCCAATCCTCCAGGGTGGGCGTGAGCCAGCAATGTAGGTAATCATCCTCACCATTATCATCATCATCTCCCATCTGGCCGTAAACTTGTTCATCCGCCTCAGTCGACTCGAAGGCGAAAGCCATCTTCTTCTAAGTCGATGTACTGAACCTGACCCGCCCACCGCTGAAAGCTTTCTGCAACTCCCGTGGTTTTGCAATGCCTCCGGGATCGGAGGCATCGTAAGTTTTCTGCAGCTCACCTTGTTTTGCACTGCCTTCGGGATTGGCCCACCTTTGACCAAGGAATGATGGCATGTGATGACGTCACCGTGTGACTTCACAAATATTGGCTACATGTTACGTCATCATGCGGTGATGATTTTTTGCATCACTCGTGTTGACGACGCCAACGCGTGACGCCGACGCGGGACGCCGGTCAATTTTCGCGTTTGATGAGTCGTCTCAGGCTTTCGCCTTGAAACACGCGATGCACGCGCGGTCAAGTTCCGTACAGAGTGGTAGTATAGTATAGGCGTGTCATAAGTTGAACTATACTGCGAAGGTTGGCTCGTCTAAATCCCTGCCACACTTAACTAAAACCGCTTGCGGCGCGTATGTCGAGGGCCTGCCACACATTCTCATATAGAGTGCGAGCTTGAATCCCAGCAGTGCAGGCTGAAGTCTGAAAAAAAAAAAAGGTAGACAACTAAATCACTGAATTGAAATTGAATGGGGACAATATTGCGCTGACGTCGTACTCCTCTCTTCCCCTTGACGTCACATCCCACTTCCGTCACGTGACTTTCTGGTACACTTCTAGTCTCTCAATTTCAGTTCCAGTTTTTAATTGCGGTTTCAATCTCCCTACATGGGTCAAGTGTATAATTCGGTCGGCAGTCACGACATCACACCACGCTACATAAAGCCGATGGAAAAAAGGCCAGAGAAAGGCGTTGTTTTCGAAGAGATAAAAGAAAATCTGCGGCACGTAAAGGACATCGAAACAATCAGCGTAATATGCAGCGCCGACGTCACAAGTGTCCATGTACATGGTAGCAAGGTCAATTTTAAGACGGCGCCGAATTCCACTGCGTAAACGCCGAGCTCAATTCTGGTGACGTCTATAAGGACAAAATACGGATGCCTTCCTCTATATGCAAATAAATACCTTCCGGCTTTATTTTGTTATTGGTTTCACTCCCACGAAGGAACAACGCACGCTTTGTCCTCAGTAGCTGCTCAAAAGCTAATCTTCTTAACGGGCTGCTCATATGTATATACCGCATGCAATGACCGTGGTCCCACACACCGTGCCAGATGATTGCAGTTCACTACGGTATTTTCTCAATTATGCTTCTTCCCTTTAGTTTTAGCGTTCTCTCTTGAGTAAACACTTCTTGAATCGCCTTGTTTGTAAGCAAGAAAAAGTCATTTCGAGAATGTATGCGTGCATCTAATCGCGGCCGCTGTGTATCTTGTGACCTTTGCGAGCTTTCTAAGGCGACCCCCGCTGTCAGATTGGCCTTGCGGAGCACGCGTATCTGACGAAACGAGCCTTTGTCTCTACGCCGCGTGTGCCTGCATGGCGGGAGACACGCGCGTGGCTTCTTTTGAGGCCAAGTTCAAGCTGATAAAGAGAAGCGCACGACAACCGACTCGGCTGACAAAGACATGGGAGCGTTTCCTCTACGCCTAATCATTGCCAGCCGCTAAGCTGCTATTAACTAATTGATAATAATATAATAATTTCTGGGGTTCTCCGTGCCAAAACCACGATATGGTTACGAGGCATTGTGCGTGAGCACGCCGTTGAAAACAGCCCAGCGATGAAGAGAAGAAGAAGGTGGCATGCCGCACGAGATGTTGTCAGCCATTCTGTCGCACAGCCACCTCCTTGTAAATATTGTGATATACTCGCTTCTGTCTCTCCCGCGTATTCGTGATCCAATTTGGTGGAGGTGCGAGTAGGGGTGGCATTATGAGGCGCGCCGTAGTGGAGGGCTCCGGAAATTTCGACCATGCGGTGTTCATTTAACTGACATCGGACAATACATGGGCCTCTAGCATTTCGCCTCCATCGAAATGCGACCGCCTCGGCGGGGATCGAACCCGGGACTTCTGGGTCAGCAGCCAAGCATCATAACCACTGTACCACGGGGCTGTCGATTAAATGAACTAGCTTGTATGGTATTTCTTAATGTTCTTGTTGAAGGGGCACTACACAACATTGCTGTCGCATTATTATTATTATTATTATTATTATTATTATTATTATTATTATTATTATTATTATTATTATTATTATTGTTGTTGTTGTTGTTGTTGTTGTTGTTGTTGTTGTTGTTCCCTTCCTCGAAGTATTACATAAATTGCAGCGGCAACAATTAATAACTTTTGTCACATGTGCAGCTCGGACGCCAACCGCCGGTAATATAAACTCATCGAGCTTTCGCTTGAGTCGACAACGAGACGCGATCGCGCAACTCCTTTCCTTGCCAGGAAGCGACGAACGGCATTGATTAGAAAATAAGGGCTCTGCTCGACTTCTGAGGATAACGTGCCCCACTGAGCTTAAACGGGGGCCACCCACTGTGTCAGGGCGTCCGCGTGGGCGGTGTTATCGGCGCACAGGTTGCGTGCCGAGGAAAAAAAACGCTAAGTGCTGTTGCTTTATAGTTGCGCAACCTCACCTCTTTTCATTTCCCCGTATATGCCCTCTTAACATGTCATCTAACAATCTCGTTTTCAAATAGCTCGTGCTCGTGTTTTCTTCATTAAATTTATTTCACTCTAACGCCAGCTGCGTCCGTTTGCGTCAGGGTCATGGCATGGCATGGCATGGCAAGAACAATATTATGGTCCAGAGAAACTACGATCCTGATTTTATACTTCGCAGTACCCGCCACTGTGGACTAGTGGTTATGGAGCTTCTCAACTGACCCGAAGGTCGCGGGATCGAATTTCGATGGCGGCGAAATGCTAGAGGCCCGTGCACGCTGAAAAACACCAGATTGTCAAAATTCCGATTTGCTAAGCCAAATCTATGCCATGATTTGTTCATAGCAGTATCTGCTATCCGCCGAATGTGTTCTCTCACCAAGCCCGAGCGGTGGTTCATGACGCCTTTAAGAAGACAGCCGGTGTGAGGGCCACCCGGGCACGAAGTCTGCTCAGCCACCACTTGTTTACCTGCAGTCATCACTGTGATACACTGTACTGGCCGGCTGTGGCTGCAGTAAACAAGCTTCTCCAATACACCAACTGTATATATACAGGCGTCGCGATCATCAATGGAGTGTGGATAATGAGCTGGAAGGAGCGTTCCGCTATACGGTGTGAAGCTGCAGCTTTAAACCGTGACGGCCGAGACGTGGATGTTTCTCGGCGTGGGCTGTTCGCGACAACTGTCGTAGCGCAGCGCCGGTGGTCGCACGTGACAGCGTCTCCGCCCGATGTATGCAAGCAGGGAGGGACGCACCGTATTTCGCGGAATACGGGATGTGGCGAAACGGGGCGGTATACGAAATTAAAGACGGTCTTCGCCTTCGCGCTTCTGCATATGCAATTACGTGCTTGCTGGTTAGGGGGACGCGAGACATTAAAAGAAAGAGGAGGTACACCCTCGCCGAATGTCGCAATAAGCACGCACGGCGCCGTAATGGACAGAAGAGACCTGCTCGTGTACGCACAGACACGTGAGAGTACACGTGATGACCCCTCCAAGCTGTTCACAAAGAGAGGCCCGTATTACATCTCCTAATGACGTTCGTTAATGAGAGATAGCGTGCACACTAACAGGCAGTAGCGTCGCCAGAAATTTTTTTTCGAGGGGTAGGGGGGTTCAGCTTTACTTTAGGTATGTTCGTGCGTGCGTTTATATATGTGCATGTACGCAAATTGAAAAATTCCTGGAGGAGGGGGGGGGAGGGAGGGTTGAACCCTCCCATACTCCTGTCACAAATTTCTTCACTTCCTTTTCATGTGTAGTTCCGGTCTGACGTAAGAGAGGCCGCGTTTTCTGCGCGCCAGGCGCGATAAGTTTCGATTTCGCCCTTAAAATTCGATGATGAATACCTCGAATTACGTGCAACATTCGTCATTTCTGAAAATATGGGTATGCTATAAATTGGCACACACCAAAACTTTCTAATACAAATAGCTGCCGTCAAGTCAATAATTAAAATGTTAATTAACGAGTTATTGTTAATTAGTCTCGTCAATCTCATTTTAGTTGTGGAGAAGATTTCCGCCTCGACATAGGGTACGTGTGCGTAAATAACTAGAGCGTGACTGTCATAGCATTTTTATTAAAAGTTTGTATTGTCTAAAAAAAACACTGTATATGTCTGTCGTTCTGTCCTACATGTCCAAGTGTCATGTGAACGTGTGCACAATTCCTCACTTATTTGCCTGCTCTTTTGTCGTGTGATACAATAGATAGATAGATAGATAGATAGATAGATAGATAGATAGATAGATAGATAGATAGATAGATAGATAGATAGATAGATAGATAGATAGATAGATAGATAGATAGATAGATAGATAGATAGATAGATAGATAGATAGATAGATAGATAGATAGATAGATAGATAGATAGATAGATAGATAGATAGATAGATAGATAGATAGATAGATAGACCTCAACCAGCCGGGCGAGTGAAACCAGGCTGCCTCTTCGAACACATCTCTTTGTCGGAGGCAATCAAGCGAAGGTCACCCGAGCTAAGCTGCGCGACATTGGAGCCACTAATGATGCGACGCGTGATGGGCGCTAAAATCCTCCTGACGTCAGCGCATTGACGTAACGAATGCAAAACACGCTCGCGGGGCAACAAAGGGTGATTCGATAGCGCGTCCCGTTAACGATTCGGAGAATATGCAGCGCCGCAACGGCGCACTCGATTAGCGCAACGAAGAATCGGCTCACAACTAACTACTCGACGGGAAGTTACACAGATGAGTTATACAATAAGGCTTGTGCCCAAAATGCGATGGCACGTGAGCGTGAGGAAGAGAGGCGACGAATGAGGGCCTCTAGTTTGAGGAGAAACATTTACGATTGGTTCTTAGTCTCGTGGAAGTAGCTCCACGGCGACGAGATGACACGTAATCGTGCCTCGGTAGATATGAACCAGTCACCAGAGAGAAAAACAAACTAAAAGGATATTTGCAGCTTTGTGCAGTGCGCATCAGCTGAGGCAGCATCCGATTGTCGGCCACCATCGGCACATCATAAACACAAAGGGCTCGGGGGCCCGGCCTAGGGACAACTCTTGAGCACCGTCTCAGCAGCTGTACGTCTCAATAATAATAATAGTAGTAGTAGTAGTAGTAGTAGTAGTAGTAGTAGTAGTAGTAGTAGTAGTAGTAGTAGTAGTAGTAGTAGCAGTAGTAGTAGTAATAATAATAATAATAATACTTGCCAAAACTACGATGTGATTATGAGGCACGATATGATTTCGCCTCCATCGAAATGCGACCGCCGCGGGCAGGATCGTCAAAAGCGCGGTTTGAACACGAAAACGAGTCTAAAGGCGTTGCGGTTAGACGAAGCGCCTCGTGACATCGCTACCATCTTTCGGTAACTCGGCAAAAACAAACATTGCGCATACTGGAATATCTAACATGCTAAAGGATTTTATTTTGTTTGTGTGTGTGTAGCACAACTTAGTGAAGGGAACAGCGCAGATACCGCCAAAGACGAAGGGTTGATTGGTTAGTGCTTCCTTAGTATATAATATGACGAAACCCGCCGCGGGGGATCGGCCATGATACGGGAGGTATACCTTGCTTTAGAAATCAAATTGCTTATATTCTAAATATGTAGGAGGCACAGAGCAAACAGGGTGCCTATCTTCGTCCTCCTCAGTATCTGAGTTGTTCCCTTCACTCTGTTGAACCAACAAGCCAGAGCGGGAGCTCTGCGTAGTACAACCGGTACAACTCCCTCACGTAGCCCCGACAAACTATAGACGATTTACGTAAGACATATGAGCACCGCCACCTTGGGCTGTTAAACGAATCTTTTCTTATCTTTGTATGCCGCGACGTGAATTTATAAGGTCATGAAACGTCCATTGCGCCAGCCCGACCGTTTTCATGGGTATGCGTCTACCCTATAGTACTGTTCGTTTAGCTGTAGAAAATACAAAACGGCAGGATTAACCGCTCAATATGGCGGCACCGAAACCCATCCGTAGAATAGCCTATATACGGTAATGAGGTCAGCTGGTTTCGATGACGTATAAGCCTGGCACATCTGCGCATGCGTGCGTGCTCTTGCCGAGCGCTGTGTAACGCTGACGCAACGGCAGCGACTCGGCTACGCCCACCGAGTCCCGTGATCTGTCGCCGGCGTATATTCGGCTGCAGGAGAGTGTATACACACAGCAGTATGCACGCGTGCATGCATGGCAGCAGCGACTTCGACGAAAACGACGCCACTCCGTCTTCGCGACGCGCCCGAAAATCCCACGCGCTGTCGACGCGAGGACACGCGTGCCACCCACGATCACGCACTCGCATTGGGCCATTCGATTCTCTGCGGCCGTGGTCGCATCTCACGTTATGACATGCTGTACAACATATTAGAAGGCTCTGCAGCTTGGAAACTCGAAGTGGAATATTTGGATTCCATCGATTTTTTTAAAGACGATAGTCTTTCTTTTTTGCTTCGGTCGCCTTGTTCAGCTTAAGTCGTCACTTGTGGTAATGATTCTTCCCGATTTATTGTCTGATTCC
>NC_051179.1:22343275-22382305 GCF_013339695.2 Rhipicephalus sanguineus
GGTGCTGTTCCTGTCTGTCACGCAGATTGACCTTACGATAAGTCCATACATGTGTAAACTTGGGATGGCCCTTCTGTATTCTGAAGAAAAACTGGAAAGTAAATTTTCTGGGCAGTAAGATTGCCCACAAAAGCGCAGGTTCACTATCAAATGGTAACCGTATTAGTATCAGTACAACAGAACGTCAATAATTCGTTAGCTTCAGAGAAGAAAAACATATTACATGCAACAGAAGTCTATAGATAACAAAAAAAACAAAAAAATTCAGACCTTCATATAATAGACTAGTGCTCAGTCCTGGTATACAAATTTGGTGTTTTCTTTAATAATAGACCGTACCATATATTCTTGATTTTATTTTTTTAACGATAGGAGACACTCAAGTGTGTGCAACATCATGTTGTCGCCACAGCAGTATGCTTTAGAGCATGCCATTACTATTTGGAAGGATGACTGTAGATCAAGGTGTTTGAAATCTCTGGGAGTCTTAGCATTGTGCATGTACAATGGAACCCCGATTATACGACTTTGAGGGGACCACGCAAAGCCGTGTATAATCGAAAACTAAAATATTGGCAGTGGCAATCAGCATTGCCCAAAAAAGGAGAACAGACTGTCTCAATAGCCCATGACGCGACCATGAGGTTCTCCAAGGAAGGTAGATTAATTATTTTGAAAATGGCAGCATTTCTTAGTTGAAGGATGCGAGAGCGAATCGATTATCCTTAACTTTAAGACATCGAATCCAACGCGCATCTTTCTCCGATAAATCGAGTCTGAAAAGGGCCTGCACGTGAGACCGAAACTGCGTCGGCAACAGCCTCGTCAGAAGAGTCAGACATAGTGTCATCGCCATCACAAATGGCGACGGAGCACGAGTTTGCGCAGGGTGCTTTCGTGCGCGACTGAGCTGTGCACGTCATATTTGTTCTCATGTGAAGTGAACTGGTGATGTCCCGCTGTTATGAACGTTCAAGTCAAGCGAAAGTTATTTGCACTGTGAAAATAGCTGCGTCGCATCCTTTTGCGTGCTCCGGGCCTGGACTGTGAGGCCGTAAACAAAGGCAGATCAGCTGTATGTCGACTAGGAAAAGTTTCCATGGACCGAAAATGTGAAAATATCGGATCTTAAAGGGATACTGAACAAAAATTTGAAAAGCTACGAAAACACTTGCATTCGACTCGGGCGACCGACATGTTCCATAAACAGCATTTATTTCACGTATTTCGAGCAGTTGGCCGTATTTTTAGCGGATTGTAAGAGCGCGGCGGCGTGCACGCCAGTGCGCTTGTCGACGGCCGTGACGTTGAATGCTCCAGCAAGAGGGGGGCAACCGGCACGCTTTCTCCTGCCCTGCCACTTCCCTTTCTCCACCTCTCTTTCAAGAACACCTTCCGACCGTGAGAACACGTTGAGAGAGACGCGCGGCAGCGGGTGGCGGGTTGCGATGTCGATTGGTAAGCGATTTTGCAGCGAGCACGGTTGGCGAGTCATTATCCGCCGAGTTTCGCGTCACTTCCTCTCTAGTTCGCGGCGCGGCCGCTAGAAGCGCCATTTGCGAAAAATGCATTAAATCATTATTTTCTGCTAGTCTCTGGCTGAAATGAATGTTGTTTCAACAAATTTCAGCACCCAATCTTTCAATTGGGCATTTATCTTGGCGGCGAAAATTTTGTCAGTATCCCTTTAAAGATGAGCTTTACGGCCAGTTGAAGCTTCTCGGTTGTACTAGATAGAGCTTGTCTAGGTAATGACCTGGATACGCATGCGATCAAGGCATATCCCGAAGCGATCTAAAAGCCAGGAAAGCTGGATCACAGAAGCGCATGAACTGCCAGGAGAATAAATTTTCCTTTCTAAGAAGGCATGCTGTCTCACTCTCTACTTTTCTAATTGACAACCTAGGGGAATTAAGTTCTTATTTTGCTCTCATGAATATTTGGTCGGCGTCCGATCGAATAAAGTGATTTTTTCTCTCGGATGGAATTGGAAAGTTGTCGTAAGATGCGGTATCGGCGTAAAAATTGCATCGTATAACCAAGGTTTTATTACATTATTTCTATGGGGGGGTTTGCTGGGACCAAAACGATTCGTCGTAAAACACGGGTCGTCGCAAAAACCGGGGGACGTATAAGCGAGGTTCACTGTAGTGCTACAAAGTGCTCCGAAATGCATATTTAGGGGCTCCTGACTGCTTCAAGATGAACATTTTGCTGCTCCAAAAATTGCTCCAAATCTCACTTGTGAGAGGCACCACTGTTTTTGGGTTAGCAGTGAAGTCTGAATCCTTGCTGAAATTTGGCACGAAGTTAAAGTTTCGACCGAAAATAGCAATGTGAATGTGTGCCTATATGGGAGTCACCTACCTGAAATACACAACAGGTGCTGATGTCACCTAAATGAGCTATTGCAATTGCATGGGGGAATTTCTGCAATTCTCTTGGGTGGGACAGTGAAGGCTGTGGGTGGAACTTACATGTATTCTTAGGTTGTAGTCGACTATAGCCAGGAAATCGCTGTAGCTCCCAGTCGGTGACACCGTTCCCGGGTGTTCTGCTAGAGGTGGGCTTGTGGTTTGTGACGGGTCGGTTGTGGCTCAATGCAGGTGCGCGGCATGGTCTCATCTGCGGAGGCCTCGGCCACGAGGTGGCCCACCACGGTGGCCGTGGTGACCAGCTCGGATGTGTCCCTAACTGGGTCGCCATCTCCTCCTATCAGCACTATCTGGCTCCGGCTACGTGTCCATAGGAGGCATATCCAGAACATCACCATTCCGGCGCAGGTTTCTGGTAGGCCTCCGTTTCCTCGAAAGACGTCGCTTCGTCTTTGCTGTCGGAATGATTCCCTTTGTACTAAGTTTTGGGTGCTTCAAAAAGTTACGGTTTAAGCGAGAGGCTTATGTAAATGATAAAGACCCACCCCGTATTTTCTAAAACTGATTCACTTCGCCATCAAATGCTTTGTCAGATGAATGTCATGTCATCAGCATCTGTTGTGATACGGTGCTTTATGCTGCATCTTGAAAAATGTGGCGCTGGTGGCGTTACGAGCATCAGCTAATGCCATCAGCATGCCATTATTTATGAGAAACTAGTGAGAGAGTGTTGTTTAGTAGCGCCATAACGATGCTGATGGAGCATTTGACAACGTGTGAATCTTGCCCAATGATCCTTGACTTGAAGCTGCTCTCCGCTGAGCTGACCCCAGCACTGCGAAAGAAATGCTATGCTTCAAGAATTGTGCTGGCGTCGCAGTGAAGCACTTCGTTGTGGGTTGGTGCTGCCATCAGCTTCCGTGTAGAGTTAAAATGTTGTGGCATGAACGTACTATAATTATAGGCGTTAGTGTACTTGAAAGAATGGGACAAAGGGCCTAGGTAGGTGTTAAAAAAAGTGTTAGCAAAAATGTCTATACAAAAGTCTGGCTTGTTGGGAATTTTATTGCTTGTCCTGAATGTTGTTGTTGGAGAAACTGCCTTATCTGGGCCCTTGATATTGTGAGGCAGTGGGTGAACAGGTATCGGGCACTCACTGTCATAGGCTTTATACTAAGGACACCTATTCAAATGAGCACTGTCTACATGACTTGTACTGCTTGTATATATGTACAGTACTCACGGATTCAAACGCGACATCAAATTTTTAGTATAACGACTGATATGCGCAATTTCTAGAGATAACCATGCCATGTTGCGACGAATCTGGTCTCTAAAGATAATTGTTGGCTCCTATTTATGCATTCGAGTCGAAATTACGCCGATATGACCGGAACGGAAGATGGTGGAAACAAAAGTATGTGTGTTACTTACTTAGCCCTAAATTGTTCTGTTTCAATCTGTGACTACTGTACATGGTATTTTGCTTTGCAACCTTTATTATTGGTGTACATCTGCATTTCAAGTTTTATGTCGTCACGAAATGTGGTGACACATAATGGGGGCAAGCAAGGCTTGTCTTTGCCAGCACTTTAAGGATTTGTTAGGCCAAAGTTAGGAGTCCGCCTTTTTCAGGACATCCCCGTGCATGCGCTCTCCCCTAGCGGAAAAGTCGTGAAACCTCTCATCATCTCGGAGGCTTTGCTTCTGGCAATACCGGTTGTCCCAGCCTCTACCAAACCCCTACCAAAACGGCAGAGGGCAGCACAGGAAAATGAAAAAGGCGGATTATGTTTTATTTTTCGCTTGTAAAGAGGAGTTTGGTTGTCCAAATGGTAGTTATGGACAAGAGTGCGTATTTGGGCCGGTTGGTACTTGTTCAACGATACGAGAAACAGCGCGAAACACGGTACAGTGAATGAGACGGACCAAGTGCTGTCTTATGGACTCTCTTGGTTTTTACTGTCACAGTCTCATCTTTCCAGTTATTTCTTCTACATTCTCATCATTCAATGCAACTGCCTCTGTTTGCCCCTGTGCAGTGACGAGTCCTGGTGTTGCTGTGGCAGCAGCCAGCACCTCGCAAAACCTGGTGCGCATTCTGGCGGCTGCGAGCCAGCAGGGCTACTCCTCTCCGTCGTCTACTCCTTCGACCAGCAGGTTGACGACCACGGGGTCTGGACTGCCGAGTTCGTCCAGCCGGCTTGCTGCCACCAGCCCGGCCGCACTGCTGGCCACCACACAGCCTCCCGCCCAACAGCAGGCCATCGTCATGGACACCCTGACACAGGACGAACAGCAGCGCCTGCTCTCGTACAGTAGCGGCCTCATGGCCAGCCCCTCGCCCCCTCGAACTCCTCAGCGGTCGCCGACCGCATCGGCGTCGAGTGCGGTGCCCCCCCAGTTCGCAGTGCCCCCCAAACAGAGTACTACTAACGTGCTACCTGTGCCCCCCCTGCCCCCTCCTCCCCCTTTGTCCTCGCCTACGGCGTCTACGAGCGGTGCGGCAGTGTCCGGTCCTACTAGGCCTGGCGGCCTCCTCCAGCTGGTGGGTGTCGAGTCGCCCCGTGCGGCCAAGCGCATCAAGCTGGAGGAGCAGCCGCCAGCCAACGAGGAAGTGGCCCGCCATGCGGCAGCGGGTTTATGAGCACCGGTGGCGGGAGCTCCGGCGCAACAAGGAACGCTACGTGGAACACCTGACAGAGCTGTTCTTCCTCCAGAATGGGGGCAACATGATGGACTACTTCGCGTGGAAGCGACGGCCTACGCCACAGCTGCTGGCGTTGCTGCGGGCGCACGCGCTTGACAGTGAGGACGAAGAGGATCCCGCCCGGTTGCTAGACACGCGGCCCCCGAGTGCATTACTAGCTGCAGCGACAGTCTCCTCGGCCGCTGCGGTGACTACGGCCGCTGCGGCAGTGGCAGCGGCCGTGGTTACCACAACGGTTGTCGCCGGCATGCTGTCATCTTCGTCCCTGACGACAATGTGCGCGGCAAGTTCCGCGACGACTGTGTCGGCGGCGGATTCTGCAGTGGCGTCAGCTACTTCGCTTTCTGCCATTGCCAGCCAACTTGCCGCATCTCCTGGTGAGTGCTAGTGAAAGCGTGAACTGTCACTTAGCCCTTTGTTTTTTTTGTCTGGGTTAAAAAAAATGTGGGCACATACATTACACTAGTGGTTTAAGGCTGGACTAACAGGGGAGCTTGTGGCCGACCTAGATTATTTGCAAGGTCTGAATTGGCATTGCTTTAATTAGCATAAGTTTAGTTAGCACAATCCTAATTAGAAGGTCTTAATCAGCATGATCTTAACCAGCACAGTTTTACTTAGCAAGGTGCTCTCTTTCCGTGTTCTTGTCTGTTTCTTTCTCTATTTCTTTCTCTCCTCTCTCTTCCGTTTATCTGTTCTGTGCAGCGCTTCTCTTGTTTTCTTCAGAAGTCACACACTTGAAGAAATGCCTACATTGCGCATCTATCATGTCAACTTCAATGGGTGTGCTGGCCACAGGCCTTATTATCCGCCACATTACTAGGTGATACAGAAGAATTTACTATAACTATCCTGTTATGCTGTGTAATTGCTCGGGAAGAGGTGCGTGTACTACTGGAATTGGTGCGAGCGTGCATTGGTTTGGCATTGTTTTCTAGTTCCTACGTCGTCATGTAACCCCACGCTTCTTTTGGTGTAGCTTTCACAGCCAAAACCGTACCATTTGCAAAAAAGATGTTTTGTTTTAGTATTTAGTTGTTAATTGTTGCCTAGATTGCTGCCAACTTATAAAAGGTACAGCTGTTAAAGAAGTGAATGACTTGTGCTGCTAAGGTATGGAGTGCAGAAACTTTGATCTAATGAAATGCTCACTTTAGCAAAATTATGAAATACAAGTTTGTCTTGTAGTGGTGGTTACTGATGGTATGAAGAAATACTAAGTAAACAGCGCAAAAATGAGACTTAAGATTAAGGGAACACACGACTGAAGTGCTGGGAGATTGCCGTATTTACTCGAATCTAGGCCGGCCGTGATTCTAAGCCGACCCCCGCAATTCGCAAGGGCAAAAAAAAAAAACAAAAAACAAAAACTTAATCATTGTACTCGAATCTAAGCCGACCCCCCCACTTTCGCACATAGTTATTTCGAAAAAAACATAGGCTTAGATTCGAGTAAATACGGTACTAGTGCCTGTATAATAATTCAGCGTTACCTAGTTCTTAGCGAATCACCTAAGGCAAAAGTGGTCGCATTATCCACATCTTCTTTTTTGTATATCGAATTTCGGGGCATGTTAATCTGCTGAGACAACGAAGATGGGCTCTTTGTTGCATAGCTGGGTGTGTTAACAGGATCCCAATCGCTTCGGTGCGATGATGTTGTGTATGTTGTGTTGAATTCCAATGGCGGAGTCGAAGCAAGCTTTTCTGTTTTTGGATAAAGTTTTGTTCTAATGACAGAGTCATGGCGCAAGTCGTGTGTTCTCACGAGGATATCCAAAGTCGATTTCAGGCAGCAGTACAAGTCGCTTTGCAAAAAATAATGCAGTGGACCAAAACTTTGTGTGTTTCTTTCTGTTGCGCTTTTATGAATTTACCTGCTTGGTGGTGCTGCTGTAGTTGCAAGTTATCGCAGGTAACTCTGCATCCTGCGGCTAGAGCTTCTGGTCCTATTCTGCTTTGGTGGTAGAGGCTATGTGCCATTAGCAGATTAGGCAACATTACACTACGCCAGAGACAAGTACTTGCTTTTGCATAGTCAGTCGACTGCTTAGAATACACCATTGGAATTTAACATTATATCATGCTTACATGTTAATGTATCTGAGCGTGTTTAGTAGGTAATATGGTTCAAGATAGCAACTGTGCAGCTCATTAAGGCTCTTGCATGTTCTGTTATTGTCTCCACTGGCTTGTAAAAGCCAGATTGTGAGATAGTAAGTGCACTGTTCGGCAGCTGTAGATCATTTCAACTGTTACTTTGCTTGGCCGCAGAACCAAAAGTGAAGAAAAAAAAGAAAGAGTAACTTCTTCAGTTTGACAGGTCAAAATCTCAAGCCGGTCATAAGGCGTGCACCATAGTGGGGACTCTGAATTCATGTTGACCACATAACATTCTTTGTGGTTCAGCCATGTGCATGAGTGTTTGCGAGTGACACCCTTAGAAGTAAGGTCACCACGGCCAGGGCTCAACCAGAGACGTTGAGGTTAGCCTGCAATATTGAAGGTAGAAAATATTACCACAGTGAGGTCTGGAATTATCAGCGGCCAATAGGCCAAATTTGTTGAAAAGATTGTGTTGTGCTCGTTTGTCATTCTGAAGAGCCTTTGAACTGGTAGTTTATTGATGTAGTGGACGAAGTAAGTTTTCGTGCACCGGCTGTGGATTAATTAGTTTATTGTATTGTGTGTCTGGTATTGTGCAGAATGTTGAGGGGGATCCCCTCCAACAGTGAACTTATGCCATATTTGGTGATTCACAGCAGGCACTCTGCATGAAACCATACAGCACCTGCCTTCTGTGCATCCGAGTTTCATAACGTAGCCCTTGAGAGATGCCAATATTCGAAAGGTCTTCACCTTTCCTGTGATGTCATTGAAATAAGTGGATGTAAAAGGGCTGGTGCGTCCATAAGTATTCCGTGCTTAGTCTGAAAGTGGTGTATTAACCACGGCAATCTCTGGTGCACCACAATTGGTTGTTCATGGGGAAAATAATATTAAGGAATTAATAAAAAGGATGATCAGTTTTCGAGCATTGAGAAGCGTTAGACTGGAACAGGAAGCTGTACGTTTCAGATGCACTTGTGTTGTCATAGCATTAAAGGGGCCATGACACGGTCGCCCAAAGATTTGTGGTTTTCAGTGAAAACTAGAAGTAGAGGGCCTATTATGCCTATGCAGATTTCAAAAGTGGGCCCTAAAAGAATGTTTCAGTGCAAAACAAGCCCTAGAAGTCGCCGGCTGTAAACTCCGCCCACCGCCGGCAACTGCCATTTTGCAATGGCGCGTGTGACGTCATGTGCAGCACGGAACGGAGCCGTCGTCTTCTACCAAAGTTTCAGCCACTGCAAATCGTTCAGTTTCAGTGCCAAGCTGAAGAAAGCTAAAATAACTCGATATCACGTGCAGCTGACCATGGAACAATATCGTTCGCCGCGATGCAGACGCTTGCACAGCTAGCTGCTCGTTATGTCATGGCTCGCGAGTGCACCAGTGTTGCCTGACTCTCGGGCCGCTCGCGTGTTTATAAAGATATTCGATTATATATTAAGTGCTCGACCGAATGCGGTAAAATTTCGCCAGCTTATTTGTGAATGCCCAAGGATTAATCCACATAACACAGATTATTATCGAAAATTAGGTGTCATGGCTCCTTTAACGAGGCACTAGAACACAACCAACTTTGGTCTTATGCCAGCACATGTCATGTGGTGGTTGGAAGTTCTAATACCACTGTTGGCAAGTTTTCATTACCGATTTTCATTTGTGCACTTAATTTAAATATTATTTGTGCGCTTAACTTAAAAAGTTCCTTTCCCATGTGCATTGTCTTTTAGCTTTGTTTGTTGCCAGCAGTAAATTGAGTCCCTGCAGCTCCCTCAGTATCTTATTGATGCTGCATTAGACATCATTTACCAGTGTTGGATGTGGCATAACATTAAAATATGCTGAGTATACTGAAGAACATATGGTTAAACTTATTTTGACATCTGTGCCAGCACTCACTGCGCTGGATAACTGAAGTTGTGACTGCTCTCATTTCTAGTTTTCCGCAGAGGCCTCAGCACATGGTTTCCTTGCTTTTAGTGTGGGTGAATAACCACGTGTTGATTATATATAAGCTTTGGTTTTCTTGGTTCGTGAAAGCTTTACCATTCACGTGGAAGCCTTCGTGTGGCCATCGTAAAGAGACAAACTTATTAGCTCTGGGCCCCTTTGTGCAGGTCAGCCTTCGGTTCCTGCCATGCCACCTTCCTCCGTGCCTTCCCCTGGCCCCAAGGGTCTGGCCGACCCCTGTTCCTCTGCCTCTTCCTCTAGTCAACAAACACCATCCCCCGCCGTCCTGCGACCTCCGAGCTCGCCCATGCGGATGCCGGGTGGCGCAATCCCGACGTCTAGCGGAAGCCTGCCATCGTGCAAGGGGGGTGCGCCACGGCAACCACCGTCCGCGGCGGCGAGCTCTGCTGCTTCGGTGGCCACGCCCTCACCTTCGGCTTCCGCAGCGTCTGCCACCGCCACGTCCAACTCCTCACTATCCCTGCCGGCGTCGCGCCTCTCCACGCGGCAGCACTCCATATCGGCAGTCTATGATTCGTCCATCGGCTCCCAGGAGGAGATTGTCGAGCGGGCCAAGCAGGAGGCGTATGTGATGCAGCGCATCGCGGAGCTGCGCAAGGACGGCATGTGGTCGGCGCGCCGGCTACCCAAGGTGCAGGAACCCCCCCGGGCCAAGGCCCACTGGGACTACCTGCTCGAGGAGATGGTGTGGCTCGCCACCGACTTTGCCCAGGAGCGCAAGTGGAAGAAGGCGGCGGCCAAGAAGTGCGCTCGCATGGTGCTCCGCTACCACCAGGAGCGCGAGCAGCGCGCTGAGCGGGCGGAGCGCGAGGAGCTGCAGCGGCTGCGGCGTGTTGCCGCCCAGGTGGCCAAGGAGATCAAGCAGTTCTGGGCCAACATCGAGAAACTGGTGGAGTTCAAGCAGCAAACGCGCCTCGAGGAAAAGCGCAAGAAGGCACTTGACCTGCACCTCAACTTCATCATGGACCAGACGGAGAAGTACTCGTCGTGGCTGCGCGAAGGCATGGGGGCCACCACAACGAACAAAGGCAGTGCCTCTGAGGCAACCACACCGGCCCAGGCGCCTGCCAGCCCCGCTCGGTCAGGGTCCTCAAACGGTGAGTGGTGGCGGACGCCTCGTGTTCATAAATTCTGTCTTCACATTCAGAAGTTGTGTCGATGCTGCTCTAGTTGATGCTGCTCATTGTCATCTTGTTTCTTTTCACAAGAAAATCAAAGCCAGATACTTGATATAATGTTCGAAGCTCATTCGAATCTGTTTTAATGTGACAGCGTAACAGAACCCATCTCGCAAAAATTACGGGGTTGGTGTCAGTGTTGCACAGAAATCACATTTTGCGAATGTCGCAGCATTGCACGCCAGGGAGATGCTCTATTTCATAAAAAAAATTCCTGTTCCCCCCTTTCCGGCACCTGACCAGTCCTCCTCCCCTACAAAGCGACGTATTGTTTCCCATGGGGTATCTTACGTAACTACTGAGTTTGTCAATTGATCTAAACCAGATCTAAACAAACAATGATGGAGTTATTTCAGTTGCTGTTGCCAGCCTCTGCACCACGGAACTGTGACCTGGCCCTGCGGTGATGGTTTTGGCCACACAGTCGTTGCTCATACTGTTTATTTGTTTACCTTGTCACTGCCTTGCACCACACTTTGTTACTGCTCCTCCTGCGAGTAACTGACAAGAGCAACATGTGAAAGCCTTGCTCGGTTGTTGGCTGCAAATCCAGCAATCTCATGCGGCACACGGTTCATTGTGGCATACATATGACCTTAAAAGGGCCCCTAATGCCTCCGATATTTTTTCAAACATTTCAAGTAAACACGCACATCGTGTGCAGAATGCTGTCACGATCAGCGATGCCACATGCGGCAGCGCTACAAGCCACGGGTGAGCCACAAGTTCCAAGGAACAATCCCTCCTCCTCTCTGGGCATTTCCGGCCTCCCTAGCGAAGTGTGTGACGTGAACATGTTGAATCTGTGATGCGGTATGCAGGTGATGCTGCGATTAGTCGAACAAGAACCAATGACTTCCGGTTAGTCTGCAAGCAGCTGCCCGCTTGTGCGCGCTTGCGAATAGGCAACTGTGGCCGTAACGCAACTGCCAAATCGCTAGCGTACCAGCACAGTCGTGCCTAGCCGTCTGGTAAGCTGCGTGGACTGAATCCGACTGTGTTTTGCGATGGCTTTCACGCATCAGTGTGCGGTGCTGGGCTGCAAAAGTGCCAACTGGAAAAACGAAAAGACGTGACACGTGTCACCGTACACGTCCATCATGTTGACGATCCTTTGAATGCATACGCTGTAGTGTGCACGTATCTCACAGGAGTACGGCCACTAGCGTGGGTTCGGACTTAGCGAGCCACAGGGCCGCGTCTGCCGTCGCCTCGCGTGAACTAGCGCGCCGCTGCACACGTACGTTCAAGCGCTAACAAGGCGCCGAGCGTAACGCGGCAAGTACACAGTACTGCTCTCGAAATCCGCAACACTTTATTGCCTGCGGCAACCACAAAACGCAGTACAACGCCCGCTCCCAAAGGCGGCGGGAGAAGCAAAACAGGCTTAACCACGCCACGGGCGAAAGTACAACACAAAGGGTGCCGCTAGCACGTCTCCGCGGGCAAAAGGGCTCACGGCGACACGCCGCTGAGAGAAACGTTCCCTCGCGACTATGCTGCGTGCTCTCACGATCAGCGACCAAAACAGGGCCCGATCGCTCGAGCAAGGGCAAACTCCGCTCGCGTTGGCTTCGATAGATACGGTTTCGGCGTAGTAAGACCACGCGCGAATGCACCGCACCGCTCTTCAGCCTAGCGTTCGGAAAGGACAACGTAAGGTAAGCGCTCGCCGCTGGCGCAAGGCACCGTTGGCGAACTCCGTCCGAGCGAGCCCAAACAAAGGAGCCGACGGACAGGAAAGAAAAGACGTGCTCACCTTACGAGGTCCAGAGAGAGTCTGACTCCCCCGCCGCGCGCAACGGCTCGCGAGACGCGAGCACGCGAGACTCGAACGTGGCGCCACCGTCGCGATCCGGCGCCGGGGTGAGGGGGTTAACGTCACCCCCGCTCACCCAGCGCCGTAGGACGGCGGAGGAGGGGAGCGACATGATCGGACATGAGGATGGCAGAAATAGGCGAAAAACCCGCGCAATGGCGACGGCCTAGCCTCAATCCCCACATCCCCCTCTCCTAAATTTGCCCTTTACCGGTCTGCAAAGGCAGCCGGCGGTCACCCATGCAGTTAAAATAACACTGCCATGAGCAACCACTAGCCTCAGTCCAGCCCTGGAGCTGCTGCTAAAAAAAAAGAATACATGATAATGCGAGAAAAATCAATAACAAAAGACAATACGCTGGAAACACCTAATACAATAAAATGGCGCTGCGGAAGGAAGGTAAAGAAAGTTAAGGCAAGTGTTCGCGATGCTTGCGCGAAAGAGCGTCCACAGCGTGGAGGGGAGGCGGTGGCAGGAGGCTTCTTTGAAGTCCTCATGGCGGGAACGGGCTCATCAATGGCGCGTCGCTCTTGACGACGATTGGCGCGAGAGTCCGACGAACGCCGCTTCGGTGGTGGTGCGTAGGTCCCGAATTTTCGGCTGGAATGACGGGAGACCTCGCTGGGACAGCCGGCCTTTTTTTGGAATCAATAAGGCCGACCCGAACTGGCTGCGAGGCATCCTGGAGTCGGCAAAGCGCAGGCATACCTGCTATGTCAGCTGGCCTAGCGCAGGAGCCATGATGGAGAGTGCAGCCAGGCTTCTCGACGACGGCCGAGAGCAGGGCACCGCTGGTCTGTCCGGCGTCAGCGGGTCATTGACCCGAGTGTCCACGTAGATGAGGTGAAGTCACCACGCGCACTCCTTCCAGGCACGCACCAATGCACCACGCACGTACGCACGCACACACACACGTCACCGCACATAGCAGCGCTTTCGCCAAGCGCGGCGCTAGTTCGCCGTTCAAGGCCACTGCGCCTCACTTTTCGTGGTGTCATGTCGCCAACCGCGCGCGCTCGCATGGGAAGGCGCAAAGCGTCCTTCGTTCCTCTCCCCCCGCAAAGCAACCAGTATTCACGAATGCTTCCGCAGGCACAAGAAATAAAACACGGAAAGAAAGTAAAGAGAACAGAATGACACTCAATATGCGGCAAACACAACCGAAAAACGTATTAAATACACAAGTATTCAAATAAAACAGAAAAAAAACACTAGCAGCAAACTGGGCGGGCCGACTTCTTTACGAGCACTGGCCGTAAAGAAGCTAGCATACTGAGGCTAGAAAGTAACTGAGGGCCTTCGGTTGCGGAAAACAGAGTCCGCCGTCCGGCGCGAAATCACAAAGGTGACCGCTTCCTCAGATTATACGGATGCGTGGTCCGAATGCGGTCCGCCGCACCGGGTGTGCCCCGTTGCTTGCGCGAAGTGCCACAGGGCGCTGGCGCGAGCTCGTCAGACCGTGATACAAAAGCTTTCAGGTCTGCGATATGGGCACGGCTGAGTTTTCCCGAAATGGGATGTTTCAGCAAGTACGCGAGTGGAGTCCAAGCTTTCTCCACTCGGTACGGACCAAGCCACTTAGGAGCGAGCGAGGCTGAGAACCCCTTACTCGCGTCGCTAAGGGCGTGGTTGCGCTTCAGGACAAGATCGCCCACCTCAAATGCTAGGTCGCGATGCTTGCGGTCATATTGGGCCTTCTGCTGAGCCCTAGACGACGCCAAACTTTGCCTCGCTTTACAGAAAGCTCGACAAAGCCGGTCCCGAAGCTGTGACGCGTACGCCGAACAGTCTGGCTGCGTCTCCTCGTCCCCGAGCTGGCATTGAATGACACTGGTCACCGGATTTGCCAACTCCCTTCCAAAATTTAAGAAGGCGGGCGAGAAACCAGTCGAGCGACTCTCGGATGTTCGAATGGCGAACGCGAGCTCGTTCAAATGGTCTGCCCAGTCCCTTTGACTTTCGGCAAAGGCCGCCAACATTGGTTTGAGCGTACGATTGACGCGCTCCGTCAAATTGGACTGGGGATGGTAGGGTGAAGTGGTGCAGTGATCAATTCCAAGGGAACGGCACGTGACACCAAACACCCGAGCGGTGAAATACGAAGCGTTGTCAGTGATGAGCCTTTCCGGAAAGCCGAACCGGCAAAACACTTCCTGCAGCTTCTCGAGCACCGCCCTCGCTGTCACCTTCCGAAGAGGGAACAATTCCACCCACTTCGAAAAGTGATCCACGACTACCATGAGGTGAATGAACCCCTGCTTACTTCTGGGAAAAGGTCCCATTAGATCGCAGGTGGCCACTTGCCACGGACGCTCACTGACAATCGGTTTCATCAGACCAGGTGGCTTACCACCCCTAGACTTCACCGTTTGACAGACGTGGCAGGAACGGCAATAGCGATAAACGTCACGCTTCATGCCGGGCCAGGTCACCGTCTTGCTCAGTTTTGCGAAAACTTTGGAGCCACTCAGGTGACCGGCCATGGGTTCGTCGTGAGAGGATCGCAACAGGGCGGCTCTCAGACTTTTGGGCATAACCACCTTAAACGGATCGATGGACTCGTCATCGGTGGCTACGTATTTCAGCAGGAGCCCGTCATGGTCCAGCAAATATGAATCCGCGGGGGACTCAGCGACACACGCTGGTTCCAGCCCCCCTTCCGCGCCCGCTGCAGGGCAAGCAGCGTAACGGCGCTCCGTCTCCCTGAGACCGTCGCAAATTTCGCGACAAAACGGATCACTTTGCTGAGCCTTCAGTAGCTCTTGTCTGCTGAAAGCGATGCCCATTCTCCCAAAGGGGAACCTGGTATCGCGCCCACTCAGGACCGCAGCAACCGCCGCTTGCGTCGGCGTCACGGGTTCGCTCTCGGCATCGTGGCCTTTGGAGAGCTCACCCGCTGGCCGGCTTCGCGGTGCGCTGTTTGCCTGGATAGCAGCCAGGGTTCGTCCGAATGCGGACTCGCCCCTTTCGCCGAACGGCGGCGAAGCCGCTGTTTCGCCCCCACCACTTGCATGTGCAAAGGCACCGCTAGCGGCTGTCGCACCGGAATCAAGGTTCTCGGCAGACAATGGGGCACGAGATAGCGCGTCAGCTACCACGTTGGTACTCCCCTTTCGATACTGCACTGCAAAGTCATAGTGCTGTATCAGGAGAGCCCAGCGCGCCAGCCTGCCCGCAGGCTCACGGAGCCGCATCAGCCAGCTGAGCGCACTGTGATCCGTTTGCACCACGAATTTCGTCCCATCAAGGTAGACGTCAAATTTCCGAAGTGCAAACACGATGGCGAGGCACTCCTTTTCGGTAACGGAATAATTTTTCTCCGCGGGTACCAAGGAGCGGCTGGCAAAGGCCAACGGCTGCAACACGCCATCGTATTCCTGTAGGAGAACGGCTCCTAATCCCAGATCGCTCGCATCAGTCTGAACAACGAACGGTCTGGTCAGGTCGGGGAGTCTGAGCTGCGCTGTCTCCGCAATGGCGCTAGACAGTCGGCAAAACGCCTCTTGCTGCTCAGGTCCCCATCGCCAAACAGCAGACTTACCCAAGAGCTTGGTCAAGGGCGCCTGCAGTCGGGCACAGGACGGAATGAAAGAACGGTAAAAGTTAACCATTCCCAAAAAGCGGCGAAGGCCACGTACGTCCTTGGGCACGGGGAAATCGAGGATTGCTCGAAGTTTCTCCCGATCCGGCTCAATGGAGCCTTCGCCCAGCGTAAACCCGAGTAACTGAATACGGGTCTGCGCTAATTGGGCTTTCGCGGAATTTAACGTCATCCCGGCAGCCCGCACCCTCTCGAGCACATCGGCAACATGGGCCAAGTGCTCTTCGAAGGTTCGTGAATAAATCACGATGTCGTCGAGGTAGCACAAGCAGTATGACCACTTTGCTTCCCCGAGGACGCGGTCCATGAGTCTTTGAAACGTCGCAGGAGCATTGCAAAGACCAAAGGGCATACGAGTGAACTCGAACAACCCTCTGTGGGACGTGAAAGCAGTTTTGCACTGGTCACGCTCACCCATCCGGACCTGTAGGTAACCTTTCGAGGCGTCAAGCGTGGTAAAGTACCGTGCATCGCCCAGGTTTCCTACGATGGAGCTTATCGTAGGGAGCGGGTAGGCATCCTTACGAGTCACTCCGTTCAGACGGCGATAGTCGACGCACAGGCGATGACTGCCATCTTTCTTAGGCACCAACACAATTGGGGACGCCCAGGAGCTAGACGAACGGCGAATAATGCCTGCCGAAAGCATGTCGTCTAGCAAGCCGTCGATAATCTGCCTTTTGGCGAGACTGACGGGCCTGGGGTTACACTTCAAAGGAAGCGCGTCGCCAGTTTCGATCACGTGGCTGACAAAATCGGTACAGCCCGGTTGATCGGTGAAGAGCTCATCGTACTGCCGTAAAAGTGCCGACAGACGAGCCTTCTGTGTATCATCCAAATGAGTCGCACAGGCGATCAAAGGATGTGGTGCCTCTTCGTGTCGTGTCGGTCGATCCAAAAGGGGGTTTCGAGCCGACGAGCGCGTACTGCCGGAGTATGACCCCGAAGTTTGCGCGCGACACGGTTCGTGCCGTGCCTCTCGTTCCCAAAGGGGACTGTGAGAGGGGGAATGCGTTGAGCAGGGGTATGACCCCGAACTCTCCGCGTGGCACGGTTCCGACGTTTCTGCGGCAAAGGCAACAGTAAGCGCCGGCGGGCTGATGAACGGCTTGAGTTGGGAAAAGGGCCCATCACGATAGCCGCCATTCGCAATGTCCACAACGATCCCGGTCTTCAAAAGAAAGTCCCGACCGAGAATCACAGGAACATTGAGCCCTGGGAGATGAACAAAACGCGCGCGTCTCATTCGATCTCCCCATCTGACAGTCAACCTTGCGGCGCCAGCCGAATGGGCCACGCCTGTCGCAAGAGTGAATGTCGTTCGGCAGTCCCGCAAGCGCACCGAATGCTTCTGCAAGTGGGACAATACCTGTTCGCCAAACAACGAAGCGCTAGCGCCCGTGTCTAGCAACGCCGAAAATTCACGGCCGGCAATAATGACCGGAATGAACGGCGCGTGCGTACCAGCAAGACTGCTTGCCCTGTACGCAGAGGGGATAAGCAAAGGTTGGGCCGCCCGTGCCTTCACGAACGACCCGCAAATCCGTTTCCCTGCCTCACAGGAGGCCTAGATACGGTGCACTCCCTTGCTATGTGCCCTCTTTCACGGCAGCGAAAACAGCGCACTCCATCTCGGTCTCGTTCACGAGACGGAGCAGCCTCGAGCTGCTGTGATCGGCTCGCCACGTTATCACAGGATACGTATCGACGAGCGTCACCCACACTGCGTTGGGTCGGATGGCGTCCCTTCGTGTGGGTTTCAGGTGGTGCAGCACAGGCTGCCCGCCTTTCGTGCGTGTAGGGATCAAGAGCGCGAGCGCTCAACTCCCACGCGCAGCCACTGGCAGCCGCAAAGGCAGCGCCGTGGGGCTGCTGTTGGGGCACGGCCCCTCGCCATGCGCAGCGCGGCTCAAGGGCCTCGCTGGCTGGCGGTGGCGGGCGATAGGCACGCGCGGCGAGAAGGTCGCCTTGAATGCGCTTTGCCTCGGCGGCCAGCTCCTCCAAATCGCGGAAGCGACCGCCGCGCAGGTACGCCGAAAAGGTCGGATGTGCCTGCCGAATCACCCGTTCGACGCGTTCCTCGTTCGAGGCCCTGGGCTCAGCGATAGAAAAAAGGTCGTCCATCGCGCGTACGTACTCCTGAAGCGACTCATCAGGAGCTTGTGTACGGAGCTCGAGCTCTCGCCGCATCCTACTTTCGTAGTCAGCGGGTAGGAATTCGCGCAGAAAGGCCGCGCGGAACTCCTCGAGGGTTGCTGCTCGGTAACCGGAAAGCCGATACCACCTCGCCGCCGTATCAGTCAGTGCAGCCGGGACAACGCGCCCGAGCACCTCCTGATCGTCCAAACCCATTGCTCTCTGATAACGTGACAGAGAGTCAAGGTAGTCTCGGGCGCTGAGCAAATCCCCGTATCCGCTGTATGTTGGCACAGGCAACATAACAGCGGGGTGGGCGCGTTTCGGAACGGCCGAAAGCGTTTGGACAGCTCCCGAGAGCGCTTGGATCATCTCGACGGCGTTCTGCAGCAGCGTCTGCGTCGCACCTGCTTCACAGGAAGCCGTTGGTGCGTTAGCGGCGCGGTCGAGCGAAGGTGAACAGTCTCCCAGCTCGATCAGTGGAGCGGTTTCAAAAGGACCACCGCCCTGCGCGCCATTCCCAGAGCAAAAGAGGCTCCTAGCGGGATTTGCCTGCTGTCGAACATAATTGCCACTGGGGGCGGTTACCGTCGACAATACAGGCGCCTGCCCAGCGTGCGGTCGAACTGTCGGTTGCACGGCTGACGGCGGGCAAAAGTCGGCAAGGGCCAAAGCCTGCGCCCCGTCAATTCCACAGGGAACCGACTGAAAGCACTGTGCCGTCGAACTGCCACGCATTTCGAAGGGTACTGCAGCAGTCGAAGGCGCCTGAGCGCACCGTTCGGGTAGGGCAAAGGGCCCAGTCCGCAACGACGCACCATCTCCAAAGGGAGCTGGCAGGCGCTTTGTGTCGTCCCCACAGGGGGTTGCGACACGTATGGGTGCACAAGGGTGCCCCTCGACAGAGGCACTGGCCTCCTTCTCGTGCAACGCGGCATCCGCCAGAAAAGTCAACGGACAAAAATCCCGCGAAGCAGACATGTTGCGGCGAGCCCGAGACGCACAGGCGTACTGACTCGCTAAGAGCAGTCAAAAGCTTAATGAGCTTTTGATACCGCGTTGGGCGCCAGTGTAGTGTGCACGTATCTCACAGGAGTACGGCCACTAGCGTGGGTTCGGACTTAGCGAGCCACAGGGCCGCGTCTGCCGTCGCCTCGCGTGAACTAGCGCGCCGCTGCACACGTACGTTCAAGCGCTAACAAGGCGCCGAGCGTAACGCGGCAAGTACACAGTACTGCTCTCGAAATCCGCAACACTTTATTGCCTGCGGCAACCACAAAACGCAGTACAACGCCCGCTCCCAAAGGCGGCGGGAGAAGCAAAACAGGCTTAACCACGCCACGGGCGAAAGTACAACACAAAGGGTGCCGCTAGCACGTCTCCGCGGGCAAAAGGGCTCACGGCGACACGCCGCTGAGAGAAACGTTCCCTCGCGACTATGCTGCGTGCTCTCACGATCAGCGACCAAAACAGGGCCCGATCGCTCGAGCAAGGGCAAACTCCGCTCGCGTTGGCTTCGATAGATACGGTTTCGGCGTAGTAAGACCACGCGCGAATGCACCGCACCGCTCTTCAGCCTAGCGTTCGGAAAGGACAACGTAAGGTAAGCGCTCGCCGCTGGCGCAAGGCACCGTTGGCGAACTCCGTCCGAGCGAGCCCAAACAAAGGAGCCGACGGACAGGAAAGAAAAGACGTGCTCACCTTACGAGGTCCAGAGAGAGTCTGACTCCCCCGCCGCGCGCAACGGCTCGCGAGACGCGAGCACGCGAGACTCGAACGTGGCGCCACCGTCGCGATCCGGCGCCGGGGTGAGGGGGTTAACGTCACCCCCGCTCACCCAGCGCCGTAGGACGGCGGAGGAGGGGAGCGACATGATCGGACATGAGGATGGCAGAAATAGGCGAAAAACCCGCGCAATGGCGACGGCCTAGCCTCAATCCCCACAACGCGCAACACAGGGTCCATACCTGTACATACCTGCTGGCAACAGCAGCGGATAGCCGAGAAGCACAGAGTTCACGGAGTCGCGGCAACCGGAAGTGCCCGCTGTTTCGAAGAGCGGGTCAGCGATGACGGTATGTCACGTGAGATTGGGAGGGGCACTCGGCGAGGAGGGCAAAGTGGCTTTGGGAGAGGAGACCAGCCGATGAGCGGAGGGTAGCGAAGGAAAGAGTGAAATGAGCGATCGCAGCGTTTTGATCATCAAACGCGTGCAACTCCGCTTTTACGGCACCGTTTTAAAAAATTCTCACGGCTACATGTTTGTTGTAGACTCGTGCACAATTTTCACACCACAACTAAATTTCGACCTCTGGGTGGTTTAGGGGCCCTTTAAACAAGACAAGATGCGCAGTCAAGCTTCGCAATACAGTGAATTCTCGTTATAACGAAGTAGCATCGGACCATCAGTTAGTTCGTTATATCCGATATTTATTGGCAATCTGACTGTCGCAAGAATCATAGATACAAGAATGCATTATTCTAGGATTCAAACCCACTGTAAAGAAGCTAATCCTTACCTGTCTCTTTGTGGAATTTCAAACTAAATAGATCGGAACATGAGAACATGAAATTACAAGAGGACAAAGTTCGTTTGACATAACAGGCCTGCATTCACATTTATTTGAAGGCGGATGTGATCTTCATCTGGTGACTTTTTACAGCAATGCACAACTGCATTTAAAGCAAATACGGTTGTTAAGTGCCCTTAAATATTTATTTAGCTGTTTATGCTAGCGCAAACCATATATTTCTTTGTTATAGCCGATATCACAGCAGCTCTCGCGTTTTCAGTTTCGTTATAAAAAGCATGACACTGACATGAATCTTGACCAACCAAACTTCATATTTCGTTTGTTATAACCGATAATTTGCTATATCAGTGTACGTTATAACGACAAGGTATATGTAGACTGGTAGCGTAACTTCCGTAGAAGCCCACGTGTCAAGCCGGTGGCTAGTTGTTGCAACAGTCGCCATCTATGTGAGGAGGGGACAAACAGAATTAAAAAAAAAGAAAAGGATGACGTCACAACCGGAAGAGGAAATGACGTCACGTTTTGACGCGATGGGCGCGAAATTATGAAATTTTTTGACAGGGCGCCGCTTCTTACTTTTTTTTTATAGCTGCATGTTCTTTTTCTTATCACTATGACGGCTCCATAATGGAAGCCTGCAAGATAACGGGAAGACGAAAAAGAATGATTTGATAAATAAGGTGTATTTTATTGGCGAAATATTGCAGTTGAACAGGATATTACCCCAAAATAATTATGTAACACAGAAATCAGAAGTAGCATAACAATTCAACGTGCACACTGTGATGGTGTAATGTGGGCCCAGGATCCGAAATAATTCAACCGGCAGTCAGGTGATTCTGTACACACAACACAGACTTTAACACAACCGATAACTCTGACGATTCACACACAACACACTACAGCATTCCTTATTTACATCCTAAACGTCCTACGCGCCTCGCACACAAACTGTCCTACTCGCCGTTATGAACTGTTGCCGCTGCGGCGAGGTCGGTCGTCACCGGTACTCCTTGGGCAGTCAACAGTCACGCTGCCTTGACCGTGGCGAGGTGGTAGTGGTGGTGATGATGGCACTGCAGGCCGGTAGATCACCAGGCCACTGCAGCGCAGGTTAGCTGCCCGTCGCCAACATGAGCCGCGGCCACCTCGTGACACCACTCGGGCCCCAGGACCTCAGGCCAGGAACAGACTAGGCTGCCGGTCTCTGTGTCAGCACCGGGCACAGAGCGGGAATCAGGCTCACCAGGTCCACATGGCTGCCGGACGCCTGGTTAAGCGATGTCGCGACCCGAACCGCCGACCAGGGGCTGCCGTTCCAACTGTGTCGCGCTCCAACTCCTCGAGCCGCACGCCCCGCTCGCGCTTCCTTTTCGTCGTCTTCCCCTCCAAGGCGTACCGCAGAGCAGAACTGTCGTTCCCTCTTCGCCCCGTCACGGGCCACACAATCCACATCATCACACACACAAACCTTGCACACGTGTTGCTCTTGCATCCGTAGACAGCGCAGCGTTTCTTCGCGTAGCGTGGCGGGCTCATCGTCCCGAAGGGCGACAGCACGCCGGCCGTGCGCTGGCAAAACACAGTCACTGAAACGGTTCCCGATGGCTGCGATGGGCTATATTACCTTCTGCCAAGTACCACGACTAGAAAACAACGCTTATGCGAGGAAATATCTACGGACGACAGGCACAAACCTACTGCGCAGAAACGAGCGACGCCATTTGCATCTCAAAATGCGCAAAACCATTGGCCCATGTTACCAGACTGCCTGCATGTGCCCGCTGTTTCTGAAAATAAACGAAAAAAATTGGCCACTCAACCACATACCCAAGACTAAAGTTTGATTAAAGTAATCTACTAATTTAATTCGTGACAAATAAATTAAAGCTAATCAAAATAAACGCTTAATTAATTTTTTGTTTTCATTATTTGTCCCCCCCTCACCTAGTAGCGCTTTAATCGTCACGCGGGTGTTGATGTTTGTCGCAATAGGTTTTCGACCACTTTTCGTTCCGACTTTCGCGACCTATTTAGATTGACCTTGATAACGAGGTTAAACCGCAACGGGAAGTGCACTGTGATTGAAAAAGTGCACCAATGACGTGAATTGCTGCAGTCGTGTTATGTTGTTGGAGTGGCATTGTCACAATGACGGGCTACGCCTACCCGTCTCCGTGGCAGAGAAGGGTAGGAGTGAGAAACCGAAACCAGCCAAAGCAGCCATGGTAGGGTTGTTCTATCCCCTCTAACATCCTTATTGCAGCACGTATTTGCAAATTTTTTGCAGAAAGATGTTCACATCGCACAAGTGCGCAATTAGCTATTTATCACAAATTTTTGTCCTCAGGGTTGCTTACTGGCACTGTTGCATGATGAGCACAAAGGGATTGACTTGTGTAGTAGCGTTGTGCTAAATAATTTGCATGGAACTATGAGCATTGGTAAAAGTGATTTGCTCATATGGATTGTGATGCTTTCGTAAGTGTTAGCCAAGGTACATTCCCAGCCTAAAACGGATGTTGTTGTACTGTGTGAGTTTTAGTTACAGTTCATTTCAGTTCAACAATTTTGTTTTCGATTTGTTTTTGTTTTTTTGGTGAATGAATTCTCTTACAGTCGCTGACCATTTATTTGGACGCTGAAAATTCTGACATGCTCGTTTATTCGGACACATTTGCGGCACCGCCACTCATCCCATTGAAGTGATGTAAACTCATGACTGAAAATTCGGACGCCCCACAGTGTGCCATTCGATTTTTTTTTACTCTGGCCGGCTGATCGAGTGCGACGTTGAATGCTATGACAGCCATGACAAGCTGCCAGCAATGTTTAAAATATTTTTGCTAAGTTGCCAGCACTGAAATGTTGCACTGGCTATAGCTGGAGATCGTGCCAGTGTCAAAATCCACTCAGTAATTGCCTATCTCGAAGGCTACGTTTGTTGGCTACACGTAACGGTTACCTTTTGGCTTTAGCCACTCAAGTATCTATTGAAGGGCTACCATGACCAAACAGCAGGCCAAGCCAAGCTCGGAGTCAGCTCGGTGCGACGTTTGAGGTGAATAACAGCGCATACGAGTACGACGCTGATTATAACTTGGACAAAGAGAGAACAACAACACGAGCACTGCAATACTAACTAGCCCACCGTTGTTCTCTTTTGGCGTTTGAGAGTTTGCGTTGTCAGATGTTTCTGTGGCTAGGCCTCATCTGCATCCCGTCCTTCGTCTCTCGCTCCCTTATTTGTTGCTTGGTGTGCGAGGCCTGATCTGCTGAAATGACTCCAACGCCACCCGTTCCATGTGCACCGTCAAAACTAAAGAAACGTGGCAGCTGCAAGTCCTTAATGATGGCAAAGAAAGCAGCTATTCTTGCCAGGTGGAAGGTGGCCGACCTCAATCCGAAGTTGCTCGGGAGTTCTTGCCTAGCTGGGCAATGAGATCATCCTTCAGCTACTCGAACCAGCGCATGCGGACAGTGACTGCCATGATGACGCGCCTCCCACACCTCAGTCATCAAATGTGGATTTAGCGTTGGCCATTACAGTGCTGTTGCTGACCTACAGGAGTGGCCAAACATTGGCTGAAATACAGGCCGACCTGGTGGCGCGTAAGCATGCAGTGTACAGATGCGCATTGGCAAGTTTTTTCTGGCCACTGGGCCAATCGAGGTGCTTTATTCTGGTGAATCCTTTTTTTGGACTTATTGGCAGTTCCCGCAGAATCCGAATAAACGGTCGGGGACTGTATTTCTCTGCTGACACATTTAATGATCTTTCACTGAAAAGTAATTCTTGTTTCCTCTATCAACGTGTGTTTCATATGTGGCCAATAATATAACAAGGAGCAGCACCCCTGTATTCACAATGCATAGAGGAACACGTACAGCATTGAGTGTGATTGCGTTTCAAAAATTTAGTTGTGTGCAGTCCGTTTCCGAGGGGTATGAAACTAAGAAAAATGGTTGACAAAATTACACTAAAGTTATAAGTTGTCATCCGCATTGGCCGCTACTCTCACATTTTTTATTTCAGGAATGAAAACTTTTCACTGAACTAATTCTGTTGGGACAAACTTGATACATGGAGCACCCCTATTCCTGTGCAATAAGTAAATGCTTTTTGTAGCTATTTCTATGAAACATACAATTTAGACAATGCAAGGGTACACATGTTGTAGTCAACAATCCGCCTTTTTCATGATGCCACGGTGCATGCGCCATTCCCTAGTGGGAAAGTTGCGAGGTGCCTCTTGATTTCAGAGGCTTTCATTCTTTCAATTCAGAGGATTTCAGTTGTCCTGGCCCCTACCAAAACGCTACCAAAACAGTAGAGAGCAGCACAAAAAAATGAAAAAATTCACAGCATATCCACGGGGGAATGATGAAGAGCTTGGGCGAAGCTCCTGAAGCAATCATGGTTACACCGTGAAATCTTCAGTGGTTTCGCCCAGCAGTAATCAAAGCGATAGCCCAGTACATCATCAAAGACGTGACAAACACTGTATATATTTATACAAGAAATTTTATTAATCGTAGGTGGTAGCTAGACGTGGCTTCCGTTCCCCCTTCATTATAACGGCTTTATGGACGGTGAAGTGATGGATCGGTGATGTGTCGTAGTGGGATGTTTGCAAAGACGAAGTAGTGGGCAGTTTGCAAGGGTGGCTTCCGTTCCCCCTTCATTATAACGGCGTTATGGTCGGTGAAGTAATGGATCGGTGATGGATCATAGTGGGATGCTTGCGAAGACGAAGTAGTGGGCAGTTTGCAAAAGATCGGTGATGGGAGATACTGTTCGGGAGATACTACTGGTTACGCCTTATGCCGGACGCGTGACAAGGTTAGACTAAGAGGAGCTTCGCCCCTAAAAGCCGTATTCACTTTATGGGTTATGCCAAGACCAGCCTGTCATGTTGCGCTTTAGATAACTTATGTCTTATATTTTTACCAATAGAAGTGTTCATTGCCACTCACTTCCTTTTTCTGCCTTACGTCACCCAGATGAAGACTTCCAACCGGACGCAAGTGACTCCGACGATGAGGAGACGATAGACCGTGAGGAGACGACGGCGCCGACGGACCAAGAAGAGCAGAGTCGGGAGCTGGAGCTGCTTCAGAAAGAGAGCGAGCTGCCTATTGAGCAGCTGCTGGACTCGCTACCACCGGAGATTCTGGAGCGGCCAGCCTCGCCTCTTCCACACACCAACGGCGGGGACAACCACAAAGCTGAAGAGGAGGAGGAGGAAGACGGCGGCAGCTCAGAGCGGTCAGGAAGCCCCATCGACGTGAGTGCTGGTGTTTCCCAATCATTGATGGATATTGCTAGGATTTAAAACAAGAAAGGGACGCCGTCATGTCCAAACAAATTGTTCGGCTTAGCATGGGAGCCTAGTTCACAATGAATGCATTACCAAAGTCGTTCGTTTAAATGAGCTTGAGTAATTGCTGCAAGGAACCTGCATGATTGGGTTTAGGTTTTCGTTGTTACGATGAACTGTGCTGGAAATGATCTGTATGATAAGTGATTTCAGATGTAGCCGAGATGCTGTCGTTTTTTTCTGTTGCAGCGATTCTTGCGTTGTCCCAATTGATCCTGTGGTCGTTCGTGAAGGTGTGTTGTGCTAAAGCGTTAATGCGGACACTCTTATTCTTACGTCACGGGCGTGCTGCTGCAGACGTTTCTTGTAGTGATGTCACTTCTGGTGATGCATTCATTGTGAATAAGGCTTCCGTGCTGGAAGCCAAAATGTCATAAATGTTTTGTTTGGACTGGTTGGTGTCTCTTTTCATTTTGAATGTGCTCTTTTGGTTATACGGAATTCCGTCATGCTCTCGACTTCATTGTGGTAGGATGTGTTGCCCTTGAAAGGCCGAATGTACAAGATCTTTACTTTTGCTTGGTTCGTTATGAGCGAGTGGTATATACCACTGAAGCAATCTTTGCCAAGGCTGCTGTTGCTTCAAAGTCTGTTGCTTTTTCTTTGGCGTCAGTAGTCGCGACTGAGAGCAAATTGTTTGCACAAATGGGTATTCGGCATTTGCAGTTTCGTAGTTAGATTTTGTCAACATTTATAGTGAAGCTACACTGAAACCTCGATATAACGAACTCTGATATAACGATATATCGGTTATAACGAAGTAAGTGAAAAATAGTCTTGCAATACATACAGTGTTAGGAATATACGTTTATATCGAATTTTTGGATATAACGAAGTTAATTTTATGCAATATGTAACTTCGTTATAATGAGGTTTGAGTGTATCCGCATTCATTTTGTGACTTCATTTAACATGCTTGTGTCTGTTAATAAGGGGTGATGTGGGATCAGGTCAGAATGCGTGATCTGATGATGCATTACAGCATCTGCAACGCCCATTCTGTGTTGTAACAAAATGATTTGGCTGAAGGCGTACTTTTGAGTCCCCCAAAAAATCATTTCGTCAGTGCGTTCGACGAAAAAGAAGCTCAAAATCACGCGAAAACACAGGTGTTCGCTGAGCCATTAAAATGCAAGATCAGATCACGCATTCTGACCTGACCTCCCCGTTCACCCCTTATTAACAGACACAAGCATGTTTAATGACGTCACACAATGAATGCAGATAGTTCATCTGTCGCACCACTGGCTGCCGCTATATTGGCATCCTTCAAATGTCCATGCTTCACATGTTTCCGTTGTTGCTGGTGAAGAGGAAATGCAAAAAGGACGAAAGTGCGCACATGGTCATATGGGCCTCTGAGGACCTATTGATGAAAGCGGGGGCTTCAGATTGGCTGGTGATCTGAAAGCCCCATTCGTGGCTGCTGCGACAATAGATGTGTTGTTGCTACTGTCGCCTGCTTCGTAAACCACGTTTTGCATGTTAACTTTTTGACACTTGTTGAGTTCTCCACGCATGGCGTTATAGGATCTCGCTTGTTTAGGCCATCCTGGAAGATGCCACTTCTAGTCGACGCAAGCACTATTCGTACAGCTCTGATGCAGAGGGCTTGTTGTGCAGGTGGAGACCACCCAGGCAGATGAGGAAGTTGGCGGCGCAGGCGATGAGGCGGACGTTGGCGACGACGACTTTCAGGTCGAGGATGAGGAAGACGACGAGGAGACCCTTGAAGAGCAGGAGGAGCAGGAGAAGAGCGTGGACCACAAGGAGGAGCTGAAGGAGCTCATGATGGAAGGTGCGTGGGCTGCTGGCCACCCCTTGCATTAGCCTGGAGAATTTGTTGTGATCGGATAGCTACCATAACCTCCTTTAACCCAAAAGACCACTAGGGCGCATGACCGCTCTTCAAATCTGTGTATATTACGGAATGTGATGTTGTGATGAATGGAACGAAGCCATCTTTTTTTTAAATGTAGGGGTCAGATGCCAAAGGCAGCATCTTGCAGGGGAGAAAGTAGCTGTCTTCTCATTTATTGTCACTAAAGCAATACTTATAATCAAAAGACATAATAACTAACCCCACTTGTTCCTCACCTATACGTTTTTCTACGCATACGTTTATGGGGTCTGGTCCCAGCAAAGTATCTACAGATACATTAGAATCTCCTTTTCACTCATCGTTACCGCAACGTTCCTGCCTGATACATTCCAAACTGTTGCTGTGCTGGATGCTCTGAGGTTGTTTCTCCTCGGCACATCCGTTATAGCAATTTTAACCTCATGTTTTAATTGTATGTTTCCCGTCTGCTCCTTTATTTTTCCGCAGTCCTTTAAAAGGTGTAGGGTTTATACTGTACCTAGCGAATCGTCACTAGTAGTTACACTGTCATTGTTGTCTTTCTTTTTTTTTTCATTTGTATTTTAGGAGAAATGCCACTGGATGCCTTGTATGAAAAATACAGCGCCGCGTATGCGAGTGATGCCGAGGTGCCAAATGCTGCTGGGAGCTCCGAAGACGAGGAGGACGATGACACCGCTGACAACGAAAGAGGCAAGTTGCCCTAATTTCTTTTTTTGAGGTGCTTACCATGTTCAAGGTTAAGGGGAGACGCTCCTCGAAATAACTTCTTTTTTTATTTTTTGTAATAGAGACTTGAAAATTCTGTTATATGTATAGTTTTTCATGCAGATTTCAAATATGTCATTACTTTCCATGTAGCTGCTACAGTTGTTGAGTTATGTCATACACAATGGCAAAATGTTACACTTTTTGCGGGAACTCTTTTATGTACTAAACTTTCAGTAAAATCATTGTGTTGAATCTTATTCGACTCTTTGTAGACTGTAGAGTGCCAATATCTATCCAGATATTCCACAGAGATAATGGAACTAATAAAAAAAAAATTGTACTCTGTAACTGATTATTTTCAGTCTCCTTTGAAACAGTAACCGAATATTTTCACAAGTAATGCTGATAGATAGTGCAATTTCAAGTAGATATTTGCATTCTACATGTCTTGAAGAATACGTGTGCCAAGTTTCGTTACTATACAATAAATATAAGTTTATAAAAGGCTGCCCGGAAAACGTGAAATTGTCGAAAAAAATGAAAATGAGAAAAACGAGCTTGAAAGTTTGAAACGTTGGCATTTATCAGAAAAAACACTATTTACATCAAATTGGGCCACAATCCGCCTCCACGTGTGCGTGGACGAAAGTAGACTCGGGGCAATCGGAATTTTCACAACACAGTTCGAGGAATGCCGAAAGTCCTTTGCGCTTTCCAGCCGCCTCTCGGACGCCGAGCTTCCGTTCGCGGCAAGTTGGGCATGCCGAACCCGCCACAAGTGCCGTGAGCGCGCCGATTTCGCAAAGCATCGTGTTGACAGTAGGAGCACCTACCGGTCTAGGCTCACTCTCAAAGAATCCAATCTTCTTTAGGGATGCACTGATAAATTCCACAGCAGCGTCAATTTCACAACCACTGTCGCGGGGTTCGGTGTCGGCGTTAGGCCTATCCGATATCGGAGCGTCGGGGGCATCGTCCATCGCTGTCGCTTTGGGAAGCGTCCGACGCCGTTTCCCTCGATACTTGTGGCGAGTCCTGAACTTTCGAACATCAGAACTGCGCTTTTTAGGGCTTGCCATGGCACGAAAATACAGAAGAAACGCGGAACAACTCGGTCGCGGCGTTTGAGGCTTCGTTCTTTTACCGGGGAGGTGGGAGGGACGAGAGGGTGGAGCGCGCCGCCGTCCAATGGCGGCCTCGCGCTGCGTGCCGCGAAATTCAAAACGCTCGACGTACGCGTTGTTTTTATCGTTTTTTCTTTATTCTGCGTGAAGATACGAGACTAACCCCTGGTGTATTGTGGAGAAGACAGCTTTACACTGCATGCGGGCAGCATTGCAAATGGCGGGCACCGCGTCATTTTCGCAGCAGAAGGACGCAAACTACACCATTTTTCGCGACTTTTGCGCATTTCTCGCGTCACCGCTTCTCACTTGGAAGCCTTTTTAGATAATTTCTCGTGCGAATTTGAGCTTGATATTTTCAGAAATAAAAGATTATAGTCCAAGGATGCCAATACAGCCGAAAAAAAAAAACCCCAAAATTTTTTCGGAAAACCGCGACTTTTCGACCCGCGTCTCCCCTTAACAACCACCTGTACTGCAGTTTTACAAATATAGTTGAATAAGTGTTTTCCATCATTGTTCGTTATTTCAAAATTTATCTTTTATGCTGTTTCAATCCTCAGGACCTTCACCCAACAAAAGGGGAGGGGGAGGGGGAACGAAATGTGATGCCAACACTCCTTTAACGAATCCTAACTATGATGTGTTCTGCGGCCCTCCACGACAGTTGATGAACTTAATCATAGTCACAAATGAATCGTTGGTCAGTCAACTCTGTTTCTGTCTTTGACCATTCAGTGCTGATGTTTTTCTCCTTGGGACAGGCCAGTTAGCATGGAACTGCTAGTTTGTCGGGTACTCTGATTTGGCTGCAATGCTTTGTTGTGCAGATACAGACAACTCTGATGAAGAGATGGATGAGGAAGAAGAGGAGGAAGACATGGACACGTCGAGCGAGGGCGAGGTACAGGAGGACATTGGCATGGAGTACCTGATCAACCCTATGTCGGATGAAGTGGACTCAGAAGTGAAGGTGATTCTTCCTCACATTCTTAGCTTTACTCGAAGTGTGGTTGCTTAGTAGCTATTCACCTTCAGTGTTTTCGTTGTCGGAAGGCAGTGCAGTGCTTGTTTTGAGAGGGCATACTAGGAAGAGCGGACACAGGTGCTGTATGGGATAACAGAGGAGGCAGTTCTTTTTATTTTCCTGAATATGAGTTTTTAAACCATCTTTTTAATATCACAAACATAAACTTGTTCACCTTTCTGTTGTGGCAACTTGGCACCTCAGGAGTCCTTTAGCCCTCTCCTTGAACAGCGTGGGGTGAGGGTTTCTTCACTTTATTCTGCAAAAAACTGCACACAATTGTGCATTGTTCTGTGGGGGGTCTGCATATGACCTAGTAAGCACCGATGCATCTACCACTAGTCTCTGTGTTTGTGTTGTGAAACATTTCCAATTCTTCAAACATTGTTTGCTTGTGGCGCACGCGTGTAGGCGGAAAATGTGACGGAGGACACGTCGGGCAAGGGCCCCACCAAAGAAATCACCGACATCGCGGCCACCGCCCAGAGCTTCCAGCCCAAAGGGAACACCCTCTCCACCACACAGGTAAGTTGCACTCCCTTTTGCTGAAATAAATGGGCCAGTCTGCTTATGGTTATTGTTTGAGTGCCAGATCTCTTTGTCAAGTGTAAACGAAACCCTGTTTATTATTATTCTTACTTGTGTGACAACTTTCAGGTTCAAACGAAAGTGCCCTGGTTGTTGAAGCACAGCTTGCGAGAGTACCAACACATCGGTCTCGACTGGCTCGTCACCATGCACGACAAGAAGCTGAACGGCATTTTGGCTGATGAAATGGGCCTGGGAAAAACGATCCAGACAATCTCCCTGTTGGCGCACATGGCTTGTGATAAAGGTATGGTTTTCTTTTTTCATGTGTACGTGCCATGTTGTGCTTTGTACCACTGCTCCGTAATGAGATCCTAAAGCAGTCTGAGCTGCTCCACCACTGGATGCCTTTTACCAAGCAATAGCTCATGATTGCAATCTTGCACCACTACCTATTCACTCATCAAAGCAGGTGTAGAACAGAACACTGAGTGTATGAGCAAAATTGTGGCGACGTTACACGAATTGGTGAAAGTGGAAACGGAAGAATGCATTCTAGTTAGCCTTAAGGGGAGACGCGGGTCTTTTTTTTATTTCTTTTATTAGCTGGGTGAACTGAACGAAATTTAACAAACTTATCCCATTTTTTCTGCAGATTCCAAATCTCTAATTAGATTTTTGGTAGCTGCATTAGTACAAAAGATGTGCAATCTCTAAAAACATATTTCTTACAGGAATTTTCGATAACATTGCTTTGTCAAACACAGAAACAAAGTATGTGGCAAGGCTGCCAGAGAGCTGGTTTAGCCGGTGATGCTAATCAGATTGTCTTCAACAAACTTTGAATGCAAAATAAATAGACGTAAATGTGAGTGAAATTTTTTTTTGCTGCATACTATTTCTGATAATAGAGAATTATAATTTGGTGAACAACATAATAAGAAAATAAATAGCATCACCGGCTAGACCAGCTTCCTGGCAATCTTGCCACATACTTTGTTTTTGTGTTTGACAAAGCAAAGTTGCCAAAAATCCCCGTAAGAAATATGCTTAAATATATGTTAGAAATTACATATGTTTTGTTCTAATGCAGGTATTAAAAAATCTACTTAGAGATTTTGAATCTGCAGAAAATGCTGAATAAGTGTATTAAATTTCATGCCATTCACCCAACTTCTAAAAACCATTTTTTAAGACCCACGTCTCCCCTTAACTTGTGGCTTGATTGTCCACTGTGCATGTTTATATTGTGCAGGGAGTTCTGTGGTTGTCAATTTGTTAATGTATTTTGTAGCACAGATAGTTCCTTGATCCTAGGTGATAGTTATTGCAACATGGCTGATTGCTTCGTTTCTGGATGTCTCATTGCAGTAACTGAATATTAATTGTGCATATCCATCTTGAGTTATATTGAGTGGTTCTTGAGGTTAAAGCTTTGTGAATAACCATCGTGGAGTAGCGAAGCGAAATGCCTTTGTCTTCTTGACATTAGTTTTTAGCATGTTGTGAAAAAGCATCTGTAAGAAAGAGAAATGTAAACTTGGGCAACAACTGCGTGATTAGGACAAAAGTGAAAGCCAAACAACCGAACACATTAATGGTTTTAGTGAAGTATCCATCCAAGCCTTTCTTAGTGCTTTATCGTGCATACTCCTCTGGGCATCTTTCGCCATTGAGACTGCTAAGGATGTCGGGCAATGTACACAGGAATCTGGGGTCCCCACCTCATTGTGGTGCCTACCAGTGTGATGCTCAACTGGGAAATGGAATTCAAAAAGTGGTGCCCTGCCTTCAAAATCCTTACCTACTACGGTGTCCCCAAGGAGCGCAAGCAGAAGCGACAGGTGCGTGCACCTTTCATGTGTTGTTCGGGGGTTGGGAAGTATTCAGAACTTTAGGATAACTAATCGGGTGTTGTACTGTTCGATTTTTCCTAGTTTTAAATGATTTTCTTTATAGCTTTTAAATGCAGTAGAACCCTGCTAGTGTATGTTCCTGGGTGCTGTGTTTTCCTGGCTGTTATGTTGTTTCTGGCCAGTTTTGGCATAGTTTCTGTAGGATCCTATGCATTGGGAACCCTGGGGTGCTATCGCTTAGTGATTCTATTACTTTTTTTATGCCTTTCGCCACCATTAGCCGTCTGCGATTGATAAATTTCCGGGCTGCTCCTTTTGACCTATGGTAGACGACCAATGACAACAAAAGGCAATAAAGAAGCCATACAACCACTTCGCAATAGCAGCTCTGCTGCTATGTTGCAAACTGGCGCTCATAACTTGCCTGAGTGGCTATGTTGACTTTTGATGCAGCTTAGCCTGGCTTGGCTGTGGAATTATAGTCTTTCGACCTTGTTGAAATCTTTAATAACGTGTGCACCTTTAGCCCCTGCCCTGTTTTGTGCTGTAAACCTGCATTGTGCTATGGCGGCAAATTTTTCCCGTCTGCTATCTCTGGTATTTCTGTGTACGTGCAGTAACCCAGGGAATGTTGGCTACCGCTACTTGTAGCCCCAGTGGTGAATGTGAAGCACTCTTTTTTGCCAGATGGAGTTGAGCAGGGTGGTGTTTTCACTAGTGGGCAGCTGGCAAATAAAACCTTCCATGCTACCAACCAAACATGCCAGGTTCTCGACCCTTGCTATGGTGGACAGTAGAAGGGAAATGGATTGAGGGGGCCTGTTTTTTTAGACAGAACCGCATGAAGCTAGTAGCTAAAGAAGCCAAGGAAAGCGCAGCAAGCAGTCCAACGAAGCACGTTGCTGTACTAGTCGGTTCATTTTACACAGTTGATTTTTATGGCCGTTTAGTGCGAACAAATCACTAGCTCCCTTGACCCTTTCCTCGTCATGTTTTTATGGTCTAATGTGAAGTGAGCATTATTCGTAGTCCTTAATAGAAGTTACTTACGAAAGGGAAATGAACGAAGAAAAGAAAAGCTCGCTGCTTGCAGCAACTAGATCTCTCGGTCTGTTCTCATTCTTTTGTAAATCTGCCTTAAGGATAATGTCCTGGCCATTCCATACAGGGTTGGACCAAGCCCAATGCCTTTCACGTGTGCATCACGTCGTACAAGCTGGTCGTCCAGGACCACCAGGCCTTCAGGCGCAAGAAGTGGAAGTACCTGATCCTCGACGAGGCGCAACACATCAAGAACTTCAAGTCCCAGCGGTGGCAGATGCTGCTAAACTTCCAGAGCTCGCGGCGGCTCCTGCTGACGGGCACTCCGCTGCAGAACAGCCTCATGGAGCTGTGGTCCCTCATGCATTTCCTCATGCCCAGCGTGTTCCAGTCGCACAGGGAGTTCCGCGAGTGGTTCGCCAACCCCGTCACGGGCATGATCGAGGGCAGCAGCGACTACAACGAGAGCCTCATCAAGCGCCTACACAAGGTGCGCTTCTCACCTGCTTCGTGCTTGGGGCAGTGACGCAACGTATTCTGTTCCGATGATTTTTCTCTGAATTTTGAAGTAGTAGAAGGCGGGGTGGTGAAAGCTGGGACATTTCAGTCTTAGGATTGAGTCGACCGATGCTTGTTGAAGATCATTTGGAGCGGCCATGACGACGATTGGGATTGTCAATACTACTGGGTGTAAAGATCTTTGTGTGCCATTAGCGAGGTAAAAAAAATTGGTATGCCTTGTAAAAAAAAAATACGGTTTTGTGTTGTCATGGCAGGACATCGTTTTATGTTGGTTTGAATGTTCAGCAAGAGCAGAAAAAACGGTATGCAATGTTTGTGTAAAAGTTATCATTTGTGGGGATTCGAGGCACGCCCGTAGCCTTTGCGCGGGGATTCGCCGTCTGCTAACCCATTTTCTCCCCGTTCCCTCCCGCGGCGGCAATGTGGCGCCATCTTGTGTCATGCGCCGCCGGGTTCTCGTGGTAGCGTTGTATGCGATCTCGGAATTCGCGAGATCCGGTGCACGCTGGGACGGCTCACTCTCTCTCTCCTGGGCCAGCGAACGGTGAGGTCGCGTTTGCCTTGCGCTCCGACGTCCCCTTTGGGAATCGCCGGACTGTAGCCTGCCTGGGTGCCTTGGCATCCTTGGCGGGCGTGTCTACCGTTGCGCTAGCTTCTGTTCCGTACACTAAGCCAAAGGCGGTGCCAAGTGTTCGTGCGTGGTCGTACCACGCTGAGCCGCACTTGCCGGAGGCTCACGTGTGCGGAGATTTGCCCTAACTCTCGCGACCAGGCCCAGTGGTCATTGCGAGAGTGCGCAGCATAGTCGCTCAGGACCGTTTCCCGAGCGGCGTGTCAATCCTCGCCATTGCGAGCTGCGACGTGCTTCGCGGAACCCCTTTGTGTATTCCGTCCGCCTGCGGGGGCCCTTTGCTCCCCGCGTCCCGGGAGCGGACGTGGTGCTTCGTTGGGGTGCCGCCGAAAGGCAAATTAAGTGTTTGTGTGTGTTGTATTTGATCGAACACTGTGTTTCTGTCGCGCGGCGTTCGGTGCCCTCGTTAGCTGAACGCGCGCGGAGTGGTGCGCGTACGTAAGCAGGTAACGGCACACGCGGCCCTGTGGCTCGCTAAGCCTGAACCCGCGGTGGTCTCTACTCCGGTGAGTTTTGAGGCTACCACACTGGCGCCCAACGTGGTATCAAAGGCTCATTAAGCCTTTGATTAGACTTAGCTGAGTCAATACGCCTTCGCGAATTAGGCTCGCCGTGTTACCCGCGTTATGTCTGCTAGGCGTGAGTTTTGTCCGCTGTCGTTTTTAGCAGATACCGCTTTGCTCGAGAACAGGGCCAGTGCCCCCTTCGAGCAGCATGCGCAACAGGCGCTCCCCGAGAACGGTGCAACGGCCGGTATCCCTTTTGAAACCGCGCCGCTTATCGAGCTCGGAGACAGTTCCCCACCGCTCGAACGCGCCGTTAACGCACCGACAGCTTCCTTTGAAGCAGGTGCACAGACGCTGCTGCAAAATGCCGCCCAAATGATACAGGCGCTCACAGGGGCAGTCCAAACGCTTTCGGCTGTTCCGAAACGCACTCATCCCGCTGTCATGTTGGCCGTTCCGATCTACAGCGGGTACGGTGATCTGCAAAGTGTAAGAGATTACCTCTTGTGCAGTGTAAGAGATTACCTCAGTGCAGCCGGGACGCGTCGTCCCGGCTGCACTGACTGACACGGCGGCGAGGTGGTACTGACTTTCAGGCCACCGAGCAGCGACCCTCGATGAGTTCCGCGCGGCCTTCCTGCGCAAATTCTTACCCGCTGACTACGAGAGTAGGATGCGGCGCGAGCTCGAGCTCCGCACACAAGCTCCTGACGAGTCGCTTCGGGAGTACGTACGCGCGATGGACGACCTTTTCTCTATCGCCGAGCCCAGAGCCTCGAACGAGGAGCGCGTCGAACGGGTGATCAGTCGGGCACATCCGACCTTTTCGGCGTACCTGCGCGGCAGCCGCTTCTGAGATTTAGAGGAATTGGCCGCCGAGGCTAAGCGCATTCAAGTTGACATTCTCGCCGCGCGTGCCTATCGCTACCACACATTCAGAGTTAATAACGTTCACTTCTCGAAGCCTGTGACTGCTAGTGAGCCATTTGCATACCTGCCAACTCTCCCAATTTGTCCGGGAGACTCAAATTCTGATGAACTTTCTTGATTGTAGGGGATTGAGCACTGCCACCGCCTATGCATGTGGTCTTTGTTATTTATGGTTTGGCATAGGCATGGGCAAATATTCAGCTTCAAATGTTCGAACAAATATTACAGTACTTGAATTTTCCTCAACACGAACTGAAAGATTTTTGAAATTTCAAAGTATCGCAAGTTGTCCCTTGTTCCTTTCGTGCCATTTATTCCGAACTGCAAGGGATCCCTTACCCGTTGTTTCTGCCACTAGGTGCTTCGGCCATTTCTGCTACGAAGGTTGAAGAGCGAGGTGGAGAAGCAACTGCCCAAGAAATACGAACACGTGGTCATGTGCCGGCTGTCCAATCGGCAGCGGTACCTCTACGATGACTTCATGTCCCAGACAAAGTGAGTTTTCGTCATAGTGTTGTTTGCGCAGCTTTTTAAAATTTATTTATTTCCGCTTACGGCAGTGCGACCGTTTCTTGGAAAAGTTCAGCTGTTGTAGAGCTCAACTTCTTGTGGCATTATCAGTGTCTTTGGCAGACGCGATTGCATAACTATTGTGACATGACACAATTGCTTTGCACATTTGTAATGATATGTCAGACAGCTCTCTATACTGTGAACGGACTCCAATGTCTTATGTCTGTGTGGTTGGTAGCTTTTGAGCTTCTTACGACCTGCCGATGGGATGGTGGCTCGCACCACAACTCTTATAGGCTCCTACATTGCTTCTAAGTGTTGGTGTGCTTTGACTTGTTGAACATTTTGCCCTAGCGCTGCCATCTGTCGGCCTTCTGGTTAGCTTATTTAGCTAACCTAACCTAGTCTAGTTGTGGGAGCGACTGCTTTCCAAAGGCGTCAGACCTAGGTTTAAATTCCGGACTGGGACAAATTTTTTTTTTTCCCAGCTGAGCTTTCTGTCAGAAATCGACATGGATTTCTTTGAAGCTTCAAGCTACATGTGAATGTAGGATCGCTTTTCCCTCATAACTATTGCTGGTTTGGGCTGCGACACACAATTCTCAGAAGTACCAAAAAAAAAGTACCAGTCTATTGGTAATAGCACAACAAGCAAAAAGTAGCTTATTTTTGAACTGTTGAAATGAAAGTGGCACATCTTTGTCACCTGCCTACATAAGAACTGCTTTTTTTTTTTTTTTTCGCATTGTGTGATGACTATGGTGACATCTCCTGCCCCCCAAATGGACTGGTTGCCCAACGCTGCTAACACAGTCTTGGTGTGGGCAGAAAAACAAGAGCAAACAGAAAGACGCTCGTTATGATTGAGTGCATGGCCTACACTGTCGGGTGCGGCTAGCTGCATGTGTGGTGTCCCGCACGTGTGTGTGTCGCTCGCAGGGTGAGCAGCGGTCTGGTGGGATGTTGCACAGCTGTGCTGTGTACGTGTGCGCAGGACAAAGGAGACGCTGGCCACTGGCAACTTCATGAGCGTCATAAACGTGCTGATGCAGCTCCGCAAAGTGTGCAATCACCCCAACATGTTCGAGCCGAGACCCATCTTGTCGCCCTTCCGCATGGACGGGCTTGTGTATTATACCGCCTCCAGTGTATATGACATCTGTAAATATGACCCATTCAAGGTAAGCACGCGCTGTGTGCGAAGCTTTTTTTTTTCTTTTTCTTTTTTTTTTTGTTTTGCTTCCTTGTGTTTCCGAGAAAAGTATTGAGTCGTACTTGGCACAGCTCTTGTCATTTGTAGATAAGCTGAAGGCAGTGACAGAATAAATGTCTGTTGGGGTGGCTCTGCGGGCTATTGGGTTTGTCATACTTCTGGGGGTTGAACGAAGGAAGGTGAATTTAAAGACTCTTTTTTCTTTTGTTAGACACAACATTAATGAGAACTAACAGACAATCAAGCCAAGGAAAGTATAGGGGATGTTATTTGTAGTGGTCGTGATACAGATGTGAAGAATTTAGCGTGGACGAAAAAGTAATTTGCCGCCGGCAGGGACCGAACGTGCAACCTTCTAATAACGCATCTGGGGGTTGAGCGTGAAAAGAGATAGGGACAAAAGGAAGGTTGTACACATGCACTGGCGTTGCGAAGTGTTCCTGTGGCTGCTGTGCGCAAAACAGGTTCTTTCTTTTGTACCCGTCGTTTTTCGCTCTTAACCCCTAAATGTATAAATGTAGATAGTTTCTTGGCGTTAAGCATCATCTACAATAAGAAGCCAACAGATAATAAAGGCATTAAATAAGATAATAAAGATAATAAAGGATAATAAAGTGTCATTTGTAGTCTTTAATTAAAGTGTTGTAGTTATGAGATCTCAGTATCCTAGGGAATATCGTTTATTTCACACAGTTTTTGACAAACTGAGTGCATAGGACGTACCTGTCAGTGTTGGCTGCTTGCTGAAA
>NC_051179.1:22382405-22426492 GCF_013339695.2 Rhipicephalus sanguineus
CTCATATCCACTCTTATAGGCTCCTACATTGCTTCTAAGTGTTGGTGTGCTTTGACTTGTCGAACATTTTGCCCTAGTGCTTGCCACTCTGTCGGCCTTCTGGTTAGCTTATTTAGCTAACCTAACCTAGTCTAGTTGTGAGAGCGACTGCTTTGGAAAGGCGTCAGACCCAGGTTTGAATCCCGAACCGGGACAAATCTTTTTTTTTTTTTTTTTCCCAACTGAGCTTTCTGTCAGAAATCGACATTGATTTCTTTGAAGCTTCAAGCTACATGTGAATGTAGGATCGCATTTCTCTCGTAACTATTCGCTGGTTTGGGCTGCGACACACAATTCACATAAGTACCAAAAAAAAAGTGCCAATCTATTGGTAATAGCACAACAAGCAAAAAGTAGCTGATCGTTAAACTGTTGAAATGAAAGTGGCACATCTTTGTTGCCTGCCTATGCAAGAGCTTGTCCTGTTGCCATCGTGTGATGACTATGGTGACATCTCTTGCCCCCCAAATGGGCTGGTTGCCCAACACTGCTAACACAGTCTTGGTGTGGGCAGAAAAACAAAAGCAAACAGAAAGAAGCTCGTTATGATTGAGTGCATGGCCTACACTGTCGGGTGCGGCTAGCTGCATGTGTGGTGTCCCGTACGTGTGTGTGTCGCTCGCAGGGTGAGCAGCGGTCTGGTGGGATGTTGCACAGCTGTGCTGTGTACGTGTGCGCAGGACAAAGGAGACGCTGGCCACTGGCAACTTCATGAGCGTCATAAACGTGCTGATGCAGCTCCGCAAAGTGTGCAATCACCCCAACATGTTCGAGCCGAGACCCATCTTGTCGCCCTTCCGCATGGACGGGCTTGTGTATTATACCGCCTCCAGTGTATATGACATCTGTAAATATGACCCATTCAAGGTAAGCCCGCGCTGTGTGCGAAGCTTTTTTTTGTTTTGTTTTGCTTCCTTGGTGTTTCCGAGAAAAGTATTGAGTCGTACTTGGCACAGCCCTTGTCATTTGTAGATAAGCTGAGGGCAGTGACAGAATAAATGTCGGTTGGGGTGGCTCTACGGGCTATTGGGTTTGTCATACTTCTGGGGGTTGAACGAAGGAAGGTGAATTTTAAGAACTCTTTTTTTCTTTTGTTAGATACAACATTAATGAGAACTAACAGACAATCAAGGCAAGGAAAGTATAGGGGATGTTATTTGTAGTGATCGTGATACAGATGTGAAGAATTCAGCGTGGATGAAAAAGTAATTTGCCGCCGGCAGGGACCGAATGTGCAACCTTCTAATAATGCATCTGGGGGTTGAGCATGAAAAGAGATAGGGACAAAAGGAAGATTGTACACATGCACTGGCGTTGCGAAGTGTTCCTGTGGCTGCTGTGCGCAAAACAGGTTCTTACTTTTGTACCTGTTGTTTTTCGCTCTTAACCCCTAAATGTATAAATGTAGATCGTTTCGTGCCGTTAAGCACCATCTATAATAAGAAACCAACAGATAATGAAGGCGTTAAATAAGATAATAAAGATTATAATAAAGGATAATAAGGTGTCTTTTGTAGTCTTTAATTAAAGTGTTGTAGTTATGAGATCTCGGTATCCTAGGGAATATGGTTTATTTCACACAGTTTTTGACAAACTGAGTGCATAGAACGTACCTGTCAGTGTTGGGCTGCTTGCTGAAAAGGTCTCTAAACCGCGAGGGCTACTTAGGATAATTCTTTTTGGTCGAAAAGTCTTTGCAACTTAAGAATCAATCATTCAGTAGATTAATTTGTCAGGCCACGTTTACTCACAATGCCTTTGTTCCTCTTTGTGCAGCATGTTAGTTTCTCGGCCCTGAACTTGCTGCTTGCCGATGTGGAGCTGTGTCTGACAGCGTTTGCTGCACACCGCATCAAGAAGTTCCAGACGTCGTGCCACTTTGTTGAAACCATTGAAAGTCACCCACCCCCGCCGCCCAGGTGCCCACCCGGCAAGATCAGGCTGCACATCCGCACCTCGACGCCTTCAGCTCAGGTGCGTCTGCTAGTGTTTTCGGGGATTTGGCGCCACCTTCTCTGGCCTAGTTAGTAGCATATTGGTGAAGATAAATCCTGATATGTTGCTTGCCCGAGGAGCCACATACTCAATCCAGCAAGTTTAGAGAGGTTTTCCAGGGCCAAAATGGTGTTGACCATTGTGAAGCCACGTACAAGTACGCTGAGTGTGGAGACACTCTGTTCTCGCTGCATGGCTCTGTCTACGGCATCTATAGATGCCAGATTACGGTGTGTCATACTAACGTCAGAGTAGTTGCACAGTATGACGCGAGATGGCGCTAGTTTTCCTGTGATGTTGCCACATTGCAACATGGTTACTTGTCCGAAAGAGCAACTTTTCCCCTCTGCTTTCCATGGGACAGTCCCACGGATGCCTTCTTGCTAATGCATCTCCGTTCCTGAAGCTTCTCCTGCGATCAACATGTGTGTGGATTTATGGCAGGGGCAAACATTACTCGCTCAGTATCCTGATGGGCTGAGCCAGTTTTTCCTCAGAGTACCTAGACACATTCCATTGACATGGTGCATTTATTGTGTAATTCGCGTGTAATTCATTGTGCAATTCGTCAATAGCACATGATAATTTGCTGGATGAATTTATATGCGCTTTGGTAACTGTAATGGAGCGATATTGCCATTGCCATGTAGAAAGAAAGAGTTGCAAGTTACAGTTGGAAACTAGAGAGTTACAGTTAGAGGCTGCATGAGAAAGCATTTGTTTTCTGGTAATGTATTGCTAGTAATTACTAACAACCCAAGACTGATCCAATGCGAGCGTTCCCTGACTAGACTCAAGTTTCCAAGTCAGCTCATTCTCTGGTTGTCCTTTGCAGTCTGGAGCAGCTCGGGCAGCGGCATCGCCCATGGCTGCGGCTGGTCATCACGGACCTCACCACCAGAGGCTGGTGGCTGCCTCTGGGGCCCACCACCACACCGCTGGCATGGTGGTGCGGCCCGGCCACCAGGGAGTGCCGGGTGGCGGCACCACCTTCACCATGGCCCGCCACGGGGCCGTGCTCACCCAGGCTCACCACCACCCCGGTGGCCTGCAGCAACAGCCGCAGCAACAGCGCCTGGTGGTGGTCTCCACGCCGGGCACCGCGACGCCGCGTGCGCACAGCCCAGTGGTGGCTGCTGCCCCTTCCTCTGCTGGCGGAGGAGGGAGCGGCGAGTACATGCTGCAGCTGGTGCAGAAGTCCAACGCCTGTGAGTTCTTGATGCACTTGTTGCTCCTTTGCAGCATTCACCTTCTCACTGAAAGGAGTTTTTTAAGGACTCGTATTTCCTTGCTAGACACAACATTAATTAGAGCTACAGTAAAAGCTTGTTAATTCGACCCTCGTGAATTCGGAAAATCAGATAATTCAGACATGTTTCCTGGTCCTGGCCAGCATATGCATTGTCTAATGGTGTCAGACTCGTTAATTCGGTCACATTTGGCCGCAGCTCGGTTAATTCGGACGATCTGCCGAGTGCGAAGTGCCACAAATGTGCCAAGCAAAAAAGCGAAAATGGCTTTCGCAGACAACCAAAACGAGGCAGCGCTGCCCGCTACGCTATCTTCATCAGTTAGTGAGCATGGTTTTGTCCACATGCGGATCCTCTGGCACTCAGCAGCTTCATTTTATTTTGATGCAATGTGCGCACAATGTCACAAAACTCAAACATTGCTGAAGCTGTTGAAGATGAAGCTTTCAGCCACGGTTGACATGTTGGCATAAAACTCGTTTGCTACATTGTGATGGACGAAATATCAGTTGCCAGCCATTTTACCTGTGAAAGGAGTGTTGTCACGTGCGCGTGGTGGTGCTGGCGGTATGTAACCAGCGAGGGGTGCAGAGCGAGTTTCAGCCTAATTAAACACGGGAGACTGGAGCCGTTGCCGCACTGAGAACGAAGTCGCAGGATGAGGAAAAGTGTGGCTTTTACACTGCTCTTACGCAAAATAAGTACAGGATTTACGTATTCATCAAGGTACTGAAAGTGTCTTGGTGAACAGACATTTGTTAATATTTTCTTGATACTTTCGATAATTTGGTTATGTCGGACATTTTTTGCGGTCCCGTGAAACTTGAATTAATGAGCTTTTACTGTAAGAGACAATCAAGCCAAGGAATGTATAGGGGATGTAGCTCAATTATGGAGCTCAATTGGTGGAGCATTTAACGTGGTATTTGAAGGTTGCCGATTCAGTCCTTGCCAGCGGCGAGTTGTCTTTGCATCCACTTTAATTTCTTCACATTTATGTCGTAATTACTACAAATAACATCCATACATTCCTTGGCTTGATTGTCTATTAGTTGTAGTTAACTGATATCTGACATTGTTTTCGCTATCAGTAATAATTCTTGGGGTGTTACATCCCAAAATCACAATATGGTTATGAGGGATGCCGTAGTGGAGACCTCTTCAAATTTCGACCACCTGGGCTGTTTTAACGTGCAGCTAAGTCTAAGTACGCGGGCCTCTAGCATTTCACCTCCATTGAAATGTGGCAGCCGTGGCCGGGATTCTATCCCACAACGTTTGGATCTGCAGTCGATCACGATAACCACTGCAGCAGGCTTGTTTTCACAATCATTGGTTCATGTATCAGAAGTCAGCTTCATTTATGAAAGTCGTGCCAAAGCGTCAGCATCCGAATGAATTCGATCAAATTGGAAGACCACAAGGTGAATCGGAGAGCAAGTGGGCAGCCTACGTTTTAGTTGACAGTAAATGCAAAAAATGGAGCTGGGTAGGCCACGTTATCTGTAGGACAGATAACCAGTGGTCAGCTAGAGTGACCGAATGAATACGAATGGTGATGGGAAGCGCAGCCGTGGAGTGCAGAGAGTTAGGTGTGGTGATGCAGCTAGAAAATTTGCAGACATGAAACGCATTCAACTAGTGCAGGACAGAGTCAATTGGAGGTCATTGGAGAGGGCTTTATCTTGCAGTGGATGTAAAGAAAAAACATGGCTGATCCCTCTGTCATAGGTATCGGTATAACGCGACGACTAACACCTATGATCATGATTAAACCGTTGTGGTAGCTGAAGTTGTGAACATATATTTGGACACAGCGAATCGTGAATCCCACGTAAAGATGACATCAACAAGCTCATAATCAACACTGGTACCGGACATGCACTTCTTCAAAACCTCCTCAGTTAAGTAGAGAAACGGCACGCTATGCGCTTTCTAGTAATGGGTAACCGATGCCTTCGCTCATGCATACACTACCACACTGCGCTTCAGCAACACAGGAGCCAGAGGTTCGTAGCTTGAGTCGCAAACGCATGCGTCCCTCTGGCGTTTGTCTCGCTCCACAAAGGCATGACATTCGCCCGTCGAAATCGTGTCCTTTCTGCAACGCCTATTGCAGCAGTTTTGTTAGTTGTTGCTCTCGCAATCAAAGTAGTCGGCGGCGGAGAAATCCTGTTGGTGCATGTGGAAGCTGCACTACTCCGATGAGCTGGTGCATGCTGACACGAAGTGAAAGGCAAAGAACGCAACTGCATCTAGGGCGCCTCGGTGACGCCAGCGCGGCCAGTGTCCCGCGCTGGTATCGAGACGCTTTAACCATGATCTCTGATACCCCGCAGTCTTGGAGTAAGCGGTAGTAAGTGTCAATCGTGATACATTACTTCTTTTCACCTCTCACAGACGGTGGCATCGAACCGCTCCGCCCTGCCTACCTACACCGCCAACAGGGAGCACCGTGCGAGAGAGAATGTGTGAAAGATATAAGGCGCGTTCGTGAAGTGTCCAGCACCTGCCAATGTAGCTTAGTCGCTTTATCGTCGGGCGCCTACTGTCGCGGCCGCAGGATCGTAGGTTCGATTCCCAGCGGCGGATCTTTTTCTTGTTTTTTTTTCTTTCTTGCCCGTTGGCATCCATTTCATCAACGTCATATTCATAACGGATGTACTTGGTGGACCCCGGCAAAAAAAAAGGCTGCTGCTGCTGCTGATAATTATGATTATGATGATGTTCATGGTCTGATGTGAGTCGGGGTTCTCCCCAGAAATTTTTTGGGTTGGACATTTTGAAAACCAGGGGGTGGGGTTAATAAGTTTAGGAATTTCATGTTTTCAAACGTCCTGTTTTTGACATGCATCCACATTTCATTTCTGGCCGAGCATTTGTGGCATCTATGATGTGCATACAGTGATTCCACTCCTGCGCCAACTGCGCCAAAGTGCGCCATATTGTATTTACTGCGCCATCCTGATAATATCGACGAAAATTGCGCCAAACTGCGCCAAAGTCTCGCGTTTGGGGGCGTCTATCACCGGCAGTCGCACCGTCGGCGCGTCAGCACATGTGCAGCTTGATCATGGGGCTGCCAAAGTCGCAACCATGGACCAAGAATTATTCCGCTGAATAAAGGCTCGTTCACACCGGCGACTAGCAACGGTCGCGCTACTAAGTTAGTCGCAAAGCGACTGGTTGCACACGGTCGCAAATGGCCGTCTTGGTCGCAAAGCGACCGCTTTGGCTCAGTCACTCGTTGCTCGATTTTTCAGTCTCGCGACTGCAGTCGCAAACCTCTGAACCAATCAGATGTGCAGGAACAGGACATCAACCTATTTTACGGGGCAACGGCAATGCAAGCTGTATACGAGCAGACGTGAATTCTATATGTCGACGCATATAGGTCGCACGCAGGTGTGAACATCGGTTGCTTTGAGTCGCTTTTTGACCGCCAGTCGCAAACGGTCGCGCGACCGTTGCTAGTCGGCGGTGTGAAGAGCGCTTGCGCGTGCGTCCCGAGTAAGCCACGATGCCATGCACGGTGCCGACGCAGCTTCTGTTCTGCCAGTCGGCTCGACAGCAAAACGCGCTCTCCGCAGAGGCTCGTGACGTCTAGGCCTATCGGTAGCGAGAAAGTGCGACGGCGATTCATCGACGGACGTCGTCTGTTCCAGAATCGCTGCTGATAGCTCGTTTCAAGCGTCGCATGGCATGCAAGGAAAGCATTGTTCAGTAATAACTACATGCGTGCCGCTAAAATGTCTGTCATTTCTGGTACTGGACATCGCGGAATGAATTCTGGGATCGCTAGCAGTGGATATATGGAGCAATATCGAATTTTCCTTGTTTCGCGTTTATGGAAGGGAACGCGAACGGTGGGAACGCGTTGACACTTTTTCCTCAGATATATTTTATCCATGGATCTTCATCCAGAAGAGCCTTTTCGTAATTCCTTCCACCAGCACATCCGAGTTTGTAATCATTCTGCGGTAAATATCCCCTAAAAGGCCCTGCCCTTTCGAGCTCACGTGCTAGGGTTCCAATTCGAATTTTTGCTTGCTTTTTTTAAAAATGTAATCTCATTAATAAAAGCATATCTTCTGGTCGGAGCAGCCGCAAATGCGCAGCTGTCAGTAGCGGGCCCGCAGCTCACGGCCCACAGTGAAGTGGCTACGCCATGTTACACGTCTGTCCCTCGCTTTCGAGGGTCAATAGCTGACTGTTGAAAAAACTCAGTTATGAATGCGATACCAACAAATTGTATTGTTAAACGAAGTAAGGCTATAGCAGCTAACTCTTTTGGATCCGATCTCGCGTAACTCAACGAAACGCTGGTTTAAGGTAATATGGCCGCTCCAGGAACCAAAGCGTTTTCGTGCTCTGAGTTCTCTGAACGCGAAGTAAGCGTTGAGAGCACAGCAAGTTTTTTGAACCGTCTCCCGATGCCTCGAGATAGCGCGCGCGCAAGCGACTGCGCCCAGACGGGCGGGGCGTTTCCTCTATGTTTGATGAGCAACCGACGCCAGGTCTGCACGTGGGAAGATGTTACCTCATGCGCTCTCCGTGCGACGGAGACAGACAGCCGGCTAGTTTAATCTCCGCTCCAGCCGCGTTCGTTGCCAGCGCTCGCGAGGTTTTACCCGCGGCTAGAATGCGCGTGGTGATGTTATTAATTTGGACTTTATACGGAAAATTGCGGCAACGGCGGCGTCAAAACCCCACCGAAAGTGTCCATATCATTGCTATCACAATAAAAAAAAATTGAGCCATTTCACTCTGTGAAGTGGATGATAAGCGAAGCTGTTTCGCGCATGGCAAAGAGGTGACATGGTGGAGGATAGTTTGGTATGTAAGGCCAGGTTGTTAATGGTCAGGCTGTTAACTTTCAATCCGCAATATTAATGCGAAAGCCTTAGATGCTTTATCAAACATGAAAATTGACAGTCGACGGCATCGATCGATTGATGCAAAAAATAATCATGTGATGGCGTCATCACGTCATAAATCGTCAAAACTTGTGACGTCATCATGGCGCCGTATATCGTGACGTCACGCGATGACGTCATCACATGACATCGTAAAGCGACGATGTCATGTGAAGCGACGTAAAGCGACGATGGAGCTAGCGCAAAACCAAGTGAGGTGCAGGAAGCTTGCAGAGAGGGAGGGCGAGGATCTACACGTCGATCGAGAAGAAAAAGAACCTAACTTTCGCCTTGGAGTTTTCTTAAGGGAATGCATTTGGGACATTGTGGCTCTTTGGCATTGGGGCACTGCTGTACATCGCGGTGTTTGTCTACCACATCTGCTGATAACCACATAGATGTATTTAGAGTGTTATTTCATAAAGTGCAATTTTATTGATCCGGCATTCTGTTTACTTGTTAGTGTCGAAAATAATCGCCGAAGAGGTTAATCCAGAACACTCAACTGCATGAGCCCTTATTTTTTCATTAGCGAGTGAAGTATGGAGTTCTCCTGAGATGATTTTTTCCATGAGATTTTCAATGAATCGAAATATTTCTAGCCTTCTTAAGAGCCCCATAATAATATTCAGGGGCTTGAATGTTAATGCAATATGCTTCTGTAGTGCACACCAGGATGTAAAATTTGCTGCTCCAAAGTTCTCCCCGATGCAAAATTATCTGCTCCAAAGTGCTCCAAGATGAAAATTTTTGCTGCTCCATAGTGCTCCAAAACGGAAATTTTGCTGCTCCAAAAATTGCTCCAAATCGGAAGTCCTCGGTAGCATCACTGTGCATAGAAAACAGACCACAAAGATTGAAAACGGACCACGAAGATCGCCACCTGGCTATGTAAAAAGGAGTGCAAACAAGTGGCCTTGTGGTGTCAAAGATCACAAACTCTAGTGCCAGCGCTAGAACACAAGCACACTTGTGCTTGCTCGCACTAGAGTTTGTGATCTTTGACACCACAAGGCCACTTGTTCGCACTCCTTTTTGCATAACCAGGTGGCGAGAGGCATGGCTCGCTGGCTTTGCGTACGCATTTCAAAGGGCTCAATTGGAGTGGTGGGTGGTCTATCGAAAGCGGTGGGCGATGAAGCGGCATTTCCACTGTCACCCACTGTGGCGAGAACCCTGTGTAGAGTCTTTAACTTCTCTAGTGACAGCCTGCTGCCTTATGTAAGCTTTCGTGTTTTATGCCTTTACGAGGAAATTTATCATACCTCTACCCAGTTTTTTTGTTGCAATTGGCAATTTGAAATTCTCAAATATTCGCAAACCCCTAAGAATATTCCATCTTGTTTGTTGCCTGCAGTGGCTGGTGCCGGTGGCCAGCCGGTGATGGGTTCGCCCATCACGTTGCAGATCCAACAGCCGGCCCACGGGACTGGTCCAGCGCGGGTGGCCGTGCCGTTTGGCATTGGTCGCATCGTTCAGACCACGACAGGCCAGCACTTGCTGCTGACCCCTGCCCAGCAGACACCGCAGACCATGTCTGATGGCACTGGGGCTCTGCAGCAGCAGCACCAGACGGTCATGCTGGCCACGTCTGCTGGCCAGACTGTGGTCAGGACCACGACGGGTGAGGTTCCCTGCGTCTGCCCGAGTTCTTTCCTCGCTATAGTTGGCATCAAAATTTGAGCTCGAGCTATGGTTCCCTCTTAGGAACACAAACAAATCTTGAAGGGCCCCTAAACCACCCAGAGGTTAAAATTTAGCTGTGGTGTTGTAGTCGTGCACGAGTCTACAATGAACACGTAGCCGAGAGAATTTTTCGAAATAGTGCCGTAATATATCGAGGATGGCTTGGTGGGCTAGTTGGTATTGCATTTTAGGAACGTTACAGCCCACACAGGCGGGGACAAAGGATGAAATTTACACAGCGCTGTGTCTTGTGTTATTTTCCTTTGTCCCCATCTGTGTGCGCTGTAACGTTTCCAAGGTGCTGTAATTGTGGAGTTAAATGCCTTTGATGATCAAAATGCGGCCCTCACTCGTTTCACTTGTTCCTTTGCTACGCTCCATTCGTTTGATCATCTCTCCTCCTGGCCGAGTTTATCTCCTCGCCATGCGAGGAGGATAAGCAGGGTGCGCATGTACCTGCCGGCAAACAGGCTCTTAGTTTTGCTGACACGACGAGATTGTACTGGTGACGTGAAAACCAACTCTGGGGTTACTGAAAGGCCCGATTAGGAGCACAGGATAGTTTCTTTTTTATTTCGTGGCACTCCCACGCTGCATAGTGCTGCCGCGTTTGGCACTCCTGATCGTGATGGCACCTTGAACTCGATGCATACATTTGCTTGAAATGTTAAAAAAGAAATATCAGAAGTGGGTTGGGGCCCTTTACGTGCTATGCTTGTGGCGCCTGTGAGAGCGGGCTGCAGGGGCCAGCAGTGCCCAGGTGTTCTGTTCTTTACACTTTTGCTCTGTTCCACTTGATCGCAGCACTGAGCCAGATGGGACGGGTTGTGACCAGTGCTGCGGGCAGTCCTGCTTCAACTCCAGTCTCGACCACCGCTGGTGCCAAGCCAGTCCTGCGTGTCGCACCCCTGAATGCGAACAGTCAGACGACGCACGTGGGAGTAACCAAAACTGGTGGGTTATGCGAGGGAATCTACGTTGCAGCAGTAGAAAAAAGTGCTCTGCTCGAGCACAGGCGTTCTGTATACTCCGACAGGGCATAACGTGTCATGTTGCGCGCAAATTACTAACCAAGGTTATTAGGGAAAGCCCTGTTTGACAGGAGCCAAGCTTGTCCCAACGCCAGTAATCGTTCGATCAGTGAGCCAATGGAGTCTACATGCTTCATCTGGGGCACTCGAAAAATGCTTGATTACAAACTAAACTTGCTTATTCTTTGACAGGCGTTTACTTTCTCCTAATCTAATTGAAATACAGTATAGACCGCTTATAACGTAAGTCGCCGGAGTCGCGAATATCCGCACTATAAGCGGTACCGCACTATAACCAAAACAACCTTCTTCAAAGGATGCACTTGCGCAAAACGTGTTGAGCATGTAGCCTCACGTGTCCGATAATCGACATATGCGATTTGGGGCGCTTACAACCACTTAAATGTCCGAATGTTCAAAAATTAACCGCCAAAGACCTGCATTGCCAACGAAATGAACACGGGGGAAAAAAGCAAACAAAACAAAGTGCCATCGCGGAAATTCGCCGACTACGTTTCAGGCCACCTCGAGGTATGCGCATTACACAAAACCATGTCGAATCGCGACCGAAATTTCACGTGCTGAGCGGTACCGATCGTTCGATTTCACGGGCGCGCACGCGATGTCCAAGACATTGCAATCGAATCCGGAACCACAATTCGAGAGTTGCATGTGCCAACCATGCCCTCGTTTTCATTAACTATATGATTCTCTTCCCTTCAAGTGCAGCCATCGCAAAAAGTTTCGTTGATTCCGCACCAAACCGCAACTTTTATCGCCCGCGACCGCTACCGAAAAGCAACCAACGCTGATTAGGCCTGGCGTGCCGTTCAGCATGTTGTCGTGGGAAGTTTGTCCAAGACAACATGAAGGTCGAACGTCGAAAAGATCGCACTCAAGCACTAACTTAAGAACAGCGCGCGTGATACGAAGTTTGTGTTCGCGGCCAGGAGATCAACGGCGACAAAAGCCCGCCAAGCTCGTTTAAGGGGAGACACTGGTCTCGAAACGAAAAGTTTTATTATTGGAGATATTGTAATGAAATTGGGTGTGTATATGTATTTCTTCCTCCTGTTTTCAAAAATATAATTAGTTTTCATGTACTTCAATTAGTTATCAAATTGTGAGAGCATAAGTGAAATCTAATTAGGTAATTTCTTACGGGTCATTAAGACACTTTCCCTCAGTATTTTTAGGTTCTGTTTAAGATGCAGCTGTAGCCAAAGACCTGCCATGTGGAGCTATGCTATTTATATTGTCACTGAGATATATCATCATATAAGAACTTTCAATTGTATTGACATTGTGTAATCTTGAAATGCAATTAGCTCACATTATTGTTCACAAAATTTCATATGTTCATCTTAGCCACAAAAAAATAGCATAGCTCCACAGTCCTATTTCTTACGAATTCAACGGTATAAAATTTATCAAAATTACCTTACAAAAACATAATGAAAAGATCCGTAAGGCTGGTCAAGTTGGCAAAAAATGTGAAGCTGAGAAAATCGCGTTTGAAGATTGACACGCACTGTATAAATTTCTAAAAGGAACCTTTAACCATAAATTTTATTCACATGTTCCCCATCTGTTTCCCTTCAAAACAAAACAGAAAGTGTCTTGTTCCACCCAAGGAATCATATCTAAAAAAATTTTCCAATGTGCAAAGCATGATCAAAACCCCACCATGACAAGCGGCTGGGGGGTTCTGGAAAAGCCATGGGGTATGAGGCTCAAGCGACTGGCTGCTCATGTCTTTTCAGTCTTTAGGAAGAACCTTCTAGATGTTAGGCAGCATGTTACCCTGGGTAATAGGTTGCTATGCTTGAGAGAATACCTTCAAAGTAGTCCAGGACTGTAATCTTCAGTTGCACCCGTTTTGTGTCTCCTTGCAAGAGTCTTTTTTGTGTTGGTGCTCTTCAGATGAGTTGCATTTGCCTTGCGTAAACGCAGAGAGTCTTTTTCTAGGCTGTGGTCCCAGGGCACAGCCGAGACAAAAGTTTGAGTAAACAACATGGTCAATTACAAGGCCAGTGTAGAGCTCAATGATGCAGCCCACACCTATGTGTGAGCTCCGACCTCGCGTCATCCATGAGCCGTCGAACACAACATCGATGTTCCCTATGGGGTTCAGGAAGTCTGTATACAGCTCTTTTATTACTGCCACACTAGCAGCTTCACTTTCAGTCGCTGTGTTTTCGCAGGCTTTCACTAAACTTTTTAGGTGTCCCTGAAACGTCTTGTGGTGCAAGCCTCGGTGCGAAAGGTTCATACACGCACAAAAGTCCGAAAGGGCAGTAACACCTTTGCCTATCATCTGTATCCCCTTCATGGCCCTCATGTTGACTTCGAAGGGAGTGATGGTGGCAGTTCCGCTCACTCTCGGAGAAGAAAATTGCTTCTTCTCGAAATCACAACTGCTGCAAGAAAAAATAAGCTTTACCGCAAGGCCGTACTCCTTGTCCGTTGCCTTCCTCACGCTGAGACTTTTGGCGTTGCATTTGTCGCACTTCGCTTGTGCAAAAAAGTTATTCAAAACTTTCATATCGACGAGCAAAAAATCGGTCCCGGCGTCACCGGTCTGGCACTCCGCGCTTACTCCAAGAAGGTCGAACTTGCGCTGGGTAGCCGACTTTCCAGACAGAACGGTCTTCGTTTGCGCCGATCTCTCAACTCGCTGCGCCTGCTCCGCCGTTGAGTAGTACGCGGCATCAACCCGAAGTGTTTCGCTAGTCGAACTTGGTCCCACGGTGTCGTCAGTTGAAGTTCCCGGCAGGTCCAAAGGGTCCGGCCGCGACTCCAACTCCGCTGCCGACGGTGCACTTGTAGCCGGCGCCTTCTTGTTCCAAGCCCGTTTTTTACGGCTTCCAAAAGCTCGTTGCGTCGATGGTTTCAGACGAGAGTCTCCAGGCATCTCGATCGCGTGGAAAAACTACCGGCACAAAGTAGAGACACGGTCCGTCGAGAAACACGCACGATCGCAAAAGCAGGCGCACACAAACGGACAGCCACGGCGGAGAACCAAACACAAAGAAAAAAAAAAATGACGTGTCGGTCGCGCCAGCCAATGGGAGACTCGGAAAGGCGCGCTTGAAAAGCGCGCCGCGTGAGAGCCAATCAGTGGCCTGGAAACGACCTTCAGAAAACCCGCGACGGCGGCCGTTCTGCTTGAGCGACGCCATTTTGAGATGGCGCAAAATGTGCACAAAGAAAACAGCTTCAAATCTAGCCCAAGATGGCGGCGCTCGGCCCGCTGCAACGCTCATGGCGCGCGCGGGAAGTTCGAACAAATTTCGTCCTTTTGGGGACATTTTAGTGCTGCCGGGGTGCTTTGAAAGCCGATTTTATCGCGTTTCCCGACCGAATTTAGCATTAGCAATTTGAGAGTAGGTGCTCAGAAGTACAAACGCCTCGAAAATAAGCTTTGCGAAAAATCGATTTTTTGACCATTTTTGACCGTTCCAAGACCCGCGTCTCCCCTTAAGTCCGCGCACTGGCAGAAAAGGCGAAAGCTCGCGTCATGAAGCCGCAAAACTTTTCAATTTGCGGACGAAGTCGCAAACGCGATATCTGTAGCAAGTGTGATAACGACGACGCTTTTCCCGACAGGAAACTTACTTTAAAGCGCACTTGATGAGGACGCGATCGTACGTTCCACGCGTAACGCGCTGCCGGCAAGCGGCCGCGGAGCCTTGCCGCCGCCGGTGCAAAGGCTACTCCGTCGCCTAGGCAACCACCATCCTTCCCCACTCGGCGAGCCCGCACAGCGCTGCCGCGGTCTTTTTCCTCCCTCCGCCCCTCGTTCGTTCACTGTGCGTGCCCTCGCCCTTCGTAACGACCTCGTCGCTCCCTCCCCAACGGCGTACCTCCTTTGAGAACTGCACTCGCTACCGCGTTTGTCAGAAATATTTTCCCGCAACCGCATTATAAGCGGTATTTCATCATGGGGGACTGCACAATAAGCGGTATGCGTATACATGCGGTTCTATGGGAGGGTGAACGGGAGTCGAAAAAGACCGCATTATAACCGGTCCTGCACTATATGCGGTTACGTTATAAGTGGTCTGCACTGTACAATAGACCTGCAGCTGTTACATTCCTCATCGTTAAGCCTCCATGTTCCTCTACTTTCTTGTTCAGATAGAAGTGTGATGTGATGCACGTAATGGGCTCGACTCTTGTGCGGGATGTGCCCGTTAAGAATGTGCGTCTTTTCTTTTACAGTAAATGCAAAGACGACTGTGGTTGCTCCCATGAAGTCCTCTGGTGCTACATCGACAACGGAGTCTTCCAGCCAAAGAAGCCCATATTACCTGGCAAGTTTCTTAGCGGCAAATATTGGTCCAGTACAGTTGAATCCCTTTGTAAGGGGCACTGATGTAAGAGACACCAGTGTGCCTACATCGAAATAGAGGTTGATCAGAAAATGAGAGTGTTGTACCCTGTTTATGAGAGCCGCCTCATGCAGTAAAACCTCATTGATACGTTCCTGTTTCGTACAATTTCCTGGTGTCAACGTTGAAGTTATCTTCATCAAGAGAAACTGCACAATATTATAGTGAATTTGGATTGTACGTTGTCCTGGGTAGTACGCTTCTGGCCGCGCACCGTATTTTCTCACACGTAACCCATGCCAAGGAATGGAAAAATGTGCTTAAAAAAGGGGGGGTGAGGGTTATACATAGGGGTTATATGCATACTTATTCTTCTTTTTGTAAAGTTAGAAGTTAAGGGTATGGGTTATATGCAGGGGAGGCTTATATGCGAGAAAATATGGTATTTTTCAGAAACTCGTGAAAGGGTCTACTGTATAAGGGACAAGAACCGCTCGCCAGTGTGCGTTTCTTTATAAAGGGGTTCAATTGTTTTATTGTCCCGATTACTTATGTTACTCAATCGAGTTGTTGACAATCTCTGTTGTTCTTGCCCCCCACAGGACACACTTGAAAGCCGACGGCGGCAGCAGCGGCGCGAGAAGCTTCGCCTCCTGGGGCACACGAATGCGTTGCGTTGCGCGGCCTGCCCGACATACGGCCGAGACCTGGTGGAGGCAGTGACGGTTGTGCACGACACGCGGCCCGTGGTGCGGAGCCCTTGGGGCGGAACGGGATACGTGGCCTGCCTCAATGCACCGTCCCAGGGGGAGACGCAGCTGTGGCGGTACACGCGCACCCTACGCTCTATGGTGCGCACACCGCCGCAGCTGCTTGATGAACTCCGGGACATGGTTGACAGGTGTGTGATTTCTCTCGAAGCGTCTCTTTTGGTGTCGGCGTTGTTTCAGCGTCTATTGTTGCTCAAATGGAACAACTGCCTTAACACGATTGATTTCTTACTTGAATTATTGCACCCCTGTTAGTCTCTCAGTAAACAGAACTCTTGTTACACAAAACACGTTTTCCTGGTCCCTTCAGATTCCCTTTACCGAGGCTGCTATAGCCGCTTTGATAGCTTAGCAGGTAAGGCACAACATGTGCTTGACGTGCCGAGGCATGTGAAAACATTAGTGTGCGCACGTTTTTAAGACCAAAAAGGGGGTCGCTGACGATTTGGGCAAGAAACCCCGGACTGATACAGTAAAAGCTCGTTAATTCGGATTTCACGGGACTGGAAAAAATGTCCGAATTAACCGAATGCCGAATAAACGAATAAACAGGAAAAACAACATTAAAATCAAGTTGCAGAAGCATACCTTTATTTGCTGAAGTATTTTGTAATGGTCGTGTGCGTTTTCGCGCAGATTCCGGCTGACATTACAATTTTTCTTAACTCTTCTAAACAGCCAACAGCACGCAAACTGTTGCAAGTGCTCAGGCAAACGTCCTCTAAAGCGCCTCCGAGACTTCCCGTGAGGTGCGATGAAGTCACGACATCATTAATAATTTCTTGATTGGGCAGGAGACCAGTCGTGGCGACACAATCATCAATCGCGATGTAGTCCTGAAGGGTCATATTTGTGGGCAGGACAGCATCGAAGGTCGGACAGTCATCGTCGGTGGACTCTGCTGATAACTCATCGATGCCATCGTCAGCTACTGCCGCATGCCCGGGCCTTACATGTAAACACGGTCACAACGGGGGAAAAAAAAGAGAACTCCGCAAGAAGAGACGGTGCCGACACAACACAAGGGAAAATGCATGGGAAAATGGCGTCGGAGGCGCATTGGAGCGAAGAAAGAAGACGCCGACGTTCGGTGACGCTGCGATCGCCCCCACTAGTTGATGACGATGGCGATGTCACTTGGGTTTCGGTTTTGCTCCAGTGGTGCCAGCGATGCTTTACCACACTTTTGTGTAGCGGCAGCCGTCAGCATTTGTCCGAATTAAGCGGTGCGGAGCCCAATTCTGACGAATTAACGAAGGTTTGGTCCCATAGATTAACATGCACTTTGGCCGGGACCAATAGAGCCGTCCGAATTTCCGAATTAAGGGGAGACGTGGGTCTTGAAAAAAGTTTTTTTATTACTTAGGTTAACCGAATGAAAGTTAGTACACTTATTCAGATTTTTCTGCAGATTCCAAATCTTCAAGTAGATTTTTATTATCTGCATTAGAACAAAAGATATGAGATTTCTGAGAGCATATTTCTTACGGTACTTTTTGGCAACTTTGCTTTGTCAAACACAAGAACAAAGTATGTGGCAAGACTGCCAGAGAGCTCGTCTAGCCGATGATGCTAATTTTATTGTTTTCATCAAACTTCGAATGCAAAGTAAATGCACGCAAATATGAGCGAAAAATTTTTGCTTCATACACTTTATGATTATTGAGAGTTATCACTTGGTAAACAATATTATAAGAAAATAAATAGCATCATCGGCTAGATAAGCTTTCTGGCATTCTTGCCACATACTTTGCATTTGTGTTTGACGAAAAGAAGTTGCCAAAAATCCCCGTAAGAAATGTGCTAGAAAACGTTGTAGAAACAGCATATCTTTTGTTCTAATGCAGCTATGAAAAATCTACTCACAGATTTGGAATCTGCAGAAAAAAACTGAATAAGCGTATTAAATTTCATTCTGTTCACCCAATTATTAAAAACACACTTTTCAAGACCCACGTCTCCCCTTAACGGGTGTCGAATTAACGAGCTTTTACTGTATTAGAAATTTTTCACCCCGCAAATAAATGAACGTTTTCTTGATTTTGGGTATTTTTGGATGATATCGAATTTTGGGGTGAGACAAATGTTTTGCACGACCCCGCAGAATTCGTATCAGCGAGGTTACTGTGTGTCTTTTGCACCAGCAGCTTGAGTGCTTCTTTCTCAGTTCTGCTGACGGCCTCTGCAGAAATGCGAGCATCTAGAGATTGTTTGCCAAACTGCCTCTGTGCTTTGGTTTCCAGGTTTGTCTTTGCGGTGCCGAAAGTGACTGCACCGCGGATCGAGATGCGCGTGTCACATCCATCGCCGTCCTCCATCAATGCCGAAAGGGTCCTCGAGGAACGACTCAGGGATGAGTTGGGTCCTAGGTGCGCCTTCCTGCACCCCGTCATGTGCAACCTGCAGACGCAGTTTCCCGAGCTGCGGCTAATACAGTACGACTGTGGTAAGAAGGCCTTTATAATTGTAACGTAGACTGATTTTGAATTGATTTGTACAGCGCAAAATACAAGACGGAAGACAAAGAAGCACACACAGGCGGTGCTGACTCTCAACTGAGGGTTTATTGCATGTTGGACGCGGGTACACATTCACGTTAGTATCATTTGCAATAAACCCTCAGTTGAGAGTCAGCGCTGCCTGTGTGTGCTTCTTTGTCTTTTGTCTTGCAGTGTACAAATCAATTCAAAGTGAATCAAGAACAAGAAGCCCGGCTGTCCATTTTGTAATGTAGACTGCCTGCATGAATTGAACTGCTGTATGTGGGAAGCAGCTGTTTGCCTTATCGAATGCAAACATGGCATCAATGTATGACCACTCATTAAACGTGTGCAGCTTTCTGGCACATTTTGCACATTGCCTTAGTTGTTGTGTAAATGGAAACTGCTGTGCTTTATTCATTACGGTTGAAGGTCATCTGTGTAGTAGTGCTACGGTCACACGGCTCTAAACGAAATGACTTGTACAACTGAAGGATTCCCTACTTATTGGCTATGTTGAGAGTGTTACGATGCACAACCTTTTGAAATGAAGTGCACAACCTGTTAAGGGAGACTCTGGTCTTCTAAAAAAAACTTTTGTTTATTGTCATATTCAAATGAAATTTTCAGGCAATGTATATTTTAACCTGCTATAAACAGATATGCAATCCATTTTTTCTTAGCTCAAGTAGTTTTTGAGATATTAAATAAATAATGAATGATCAAATTGCCCAATTGTTCTGCAATTTAATCATTGAATATCTTAGAAAACTTGATATGGCCATATTCTAGAGCAATCAAGGATCACAACTAAACCATTACTGTAATTTTAGCTATATTTTTATAAAAGTTATTGCCATCTGTAATGTAATGGTTGGGAACATGAAAATTTTTATCAGTTTTATCAGCATATAAAAAATTTTCTCTTGACCAAGTCCATAATTTAGTAGTGTTATTGTGTATAGGAACTCATAAGCTTTCAATTGCAACAAGAATCATTCAAATCTGATCACAAGATCAAAAGATACTGTGGGCAACAGTATAGCACATAGGCGAAAAACGGATTTTGAGAAAACTCAAAAAGAAGTTTGAAGACTTGGTACAGGTTTCTTCTTGCTACTAAAAAGCAACAGATGGAAGTCCTTTTCGCTCTAGAAGCCACCAGGCACATAATCACTATCATTTTCTTTCACACGCCTCCTCTCCATGGCATTCCTGAAGTTTTCTGCTCGGGTATGCTTCTTGTCACATGCCGCTAGCCGCCGCTGGTCCTTTTCTAGACACCTTTCAACATCTGTGCTGCCTTGACTCAAATGCAGCTCCTTCAAAATGGCCTCAGAGGCACGTTTCTTTCCGGCATTGAACCAGGCGACTGCTTCCGCAACAGCAGTTTCGACTGTGAAGAGCGAGGCGTGTTTGGTTTTTGGCACAAGCGACCAGATTACTGAATGGAGGCTCTCATTTGAATTCTGAGTTTTGCCTCGTTGACAGCGCTCCAACAGCTTCCGATCTGAGAGGCGAGTGTACACTGGGAGGAGGGCTTCAGCAACGTATTCAGGGAGGTTGTACCGGTGCTTGGGAGGAGCCTGCTGCCTTGCCACTGCCTTGTTGTGTGCACACCATGATTCTTCGCCTTTTGGGCACCGTGAATGTTGTGGCTTTGTATCTGTGGAAGTCACATGATAGTACGTGGCAAGGACAGCATTCTCCATCTCATCAATGTTTCCCTGGTGTGCCTTGAGTGCCCAGCCGTAATAATTCGTAAGCTTTGTAACAAGCTCAGCAGTGAGCTTGCCTTTGCCACCGAGGCTTGGCCGACCTTCCCCTTTGCTCTTCTGCAAGAGGTTTCTCAGTGCAGCATCCATTCGTTTATGAATGTGATTAACACAATCCTCCTTTTCGATGGGCACAAAGCCATACACTTTCTCCTCCTGAAGGCTGTTGAAAGCGCGGCTATCTCCGTCGCACAACATCGTTGTGTAACGCAGTCCATGTTTTTCAAGGGACCGGCCAAACAGAATTTTGGCAGCCTCCACTTCCATTTGGCCAGGCTTGCTCGAAGAGTTTTTTTGGCACTTATGTCGGGCTCGCCACTCACTGTATCGTGGGTCGCCGTCCTTGGGGCCGATTTCGCAACCCAAACAGAAGTTCGATAGAACTTTGAAGTCCAGCACGTATCCCGAAAAGAGTTCGATCACAGTTCCCACACAAATGTGTGACAGGTGTCCACGAGTGAGCCAAGTCCCGTCAAATGAAACTGCGATATTGCCGGGGTTCCCGAAGTTCAGTTCGGAATAGATGGCCTTCACAGCTGTCGCGCACTCACTCATGACGCCCGCGGATGCATTCACGGCGGCAGGGTTCATCTTTGTTTTTACGTAGTTTTGGTAGGTTTTGTTGTGCATACCGCGACGAGAAACGTTCAGCGCCGAGAAAATGTCATTTAGCACGGTCTGCCCATTGCCCGTGCTCATAACTGCCCGAGCAGCAAGCACATTCACCTCGAATGGGTTGCAGGTCGCATTCCCCCCTGCTCTCGGCGAGCTCCATCCGGTGCTGACATCTCCACAGACGGCACAGTTCACCACTATTTTAACTGCCACTCCGTACTCACGGTCGCCTCTTGAAACGTTCAAAGGGCCGGAGCAGAATTCGCACTTCGCGCACCGAAGCAGTTGGTTCAGCAGCGGTAGGCTTAGCAGCGTAAACTCGGTGCCGCACCCCGCCGCTTCCGAGGAATCTCCGATAAGCGACTACTTTCGGCGGGTAGCTGACAATGAAGACAGCTTCTGACGTTGCTCTTCTGCGCGATGCTCAATAGCCACTTTCTCAGCTTCTGAGACAAGGAGCGTGTCGATGCGCATTGTCCTCGACGTGCCGTTGGCCACAGGCATCGCTTGCGCGGCCGCAGCTTCGGTGGATGTCGTACACCCGCTGGCGCATGTCGCAGAGCTCGTCGCCGTCGATCCACTCGATGCTGCTTTAGGTATCCGAGACCGACGCTTGTGTTTTTTGCCGTAGGCATGAGCCGTCGCGAACTTGCGTCGCCCGCCAGCCATCGTCGCGTCCGAACAATTTTTGACAAGGCGTCTCGCATTGTCGGGCAGACGAAACTCCGGTCGTCCAATCAGAGAGCAGGATTCACCCCACGTGGTACAAACGCGCCAATGCCGTGCGAGTATTTCCTCTTTTTCGGTGACGTGCAGCTCCATAGTCGCCAGACCTAGAGGTGTTTTCTCTCTAGAAACGGAATGTAGAAGAATTCAGCTCTCGAATGATTCCAAAATGGCCGCGCTGCGGCCAACGGTTACCGCAGACGACGGCATCGAATTTGCCTGTTTTCGGGGGGCGTTTTCGAGCGAAAGCGATCATGAAGCTCTCTTTAGAGCGCAATAACAAAATAAATACTCGGCGGAACGCGTTAATATCGCAGCAATAGATTCTCTAGGACGTCTAGATTGCGAAAAAAAATATTTCAAAAAGTCGATTTTTTGGCGATTTTTTGTTCTAGAAGACCCGTGTCTCCCCTTGACATACAGCTCAGACCACTTATAACGTAACCGCTTACAGTGCAGTACCGGCTATACACTCAAACCTCGTTATAACGAACACGGATATAACGAATTATCGGTTATAGTGAAGTAAATGAAGAATAGTCTTGTCATAGCTACAGTGTTATAAATAAATGTTTATAGCGAATTTTCGGATATAACGAAGTTATTTTCGTGGCAGATGCGACTTTGTTATAATGAGGTTTGAGTGTAATGCGTTTTTTTCGGACTCCCGTTTTCCCTCCCATAGAACTCCATGCATACGCTTACCGCAGTCCCCCGAGAGGAAAGACCGGTTATAATGCGGCTGCCGGAACGTTCTCGGAGATGTGAGGGAGCGAGCGTGCTACTCAGCGGATATGTGCCAGTGGGGGAGAGAGCGGCGACGGCATTATGAAGGAGGAGGGGACGTGGAACGGATGAACAAGGAGCGGGGGGAGGGAAAAAAGGGGGGGATGGTGATGGGAGGCAGCAGCCCGGTGCGGGTGCGTGGTGTGAGGAGGGGGAACGGTTGCGTGGCCGACGGAGAAGCTTTTGCCCCCTTCACTTTGGCCGCTTGACATGCGCGCTCCGCTACAAATGGGCGCCCGCATCCGCATCAAGAGCGTGTTACCACTGTTTGTCTCCGTCGAGAAAATAGTTGCTTCGTCGTAGAGCGCAGATATCGCGCGTGCGACCTCCATTCCCCCGCAAGTAACAATGCTTTGAGACGCGATTGAGCTTTCGCCTTTGCCACCAACAGGCGGACTTACAAGCTTGGAAGACTTTTTCAGGATAGTTGCCGTGGCTGTTCTCCCGACTGCGAACCGAAACTTTGTTTCACGCGTGATGCCCCCGGTTTAGCTCGTGAGTGCAATCTCTTCTACGCCCAATCTCAGTGTTGTCTCGGGCAAGCTTCTCGCGACGGCATGCCAAGTTGCAACACGCACGCTAGGCCTAACAAACGCTAGCTGCCATATGTCGGTGGCCACGGACTACAGAAGTCGTGGTTTGGTGCCGAGTCAATGAAACATTTTGTAGTTGTTGCATTTAGAAGGGGTGAATTGCACCTTTAACGAAAACGCGGGCGTGCGTGTGAAACACTTTAGTGGTGGTTTGTGGTCGCCACGGTTTTCGACATCGCGCACGCGCAGTGTGTTACTGTGGCGACTTCCCGTTACGGCGCATTTTTTCCGCGTTCTTTATGTCGGCACCGCAGCTCTGCGGACGCTAACTGTTCAACATTTTCAAATGTAAGCGGATGCAAACTTATGTCCCACTCGCATGCCTCGATAGTCGGAATCGCGCACCTGCCTGTTGGTCATGTTTTGCGCACGTGCAACCTTTCAAAAATGTTGATTTGGTTATAGTGCGACTCCGGTGACTTACGTTATAAGCGGTCTATGCTGTACTTTTTCTCGCATATAACCTGCCCTGGCACATAACTCACACACCCAGCTACAAACCATGAAAAAATGAGAATTAAAAAAAAAAAAAACAGAGATCCCTGCGTATTCCTATGAAGCCACCTTCCTTGTATTACCGGGAGGTAGTGCCTTGAGGCCAACTCCCGCACCTCGATTTTAGCTTTGAATTTTCTGTACACTTTGTGTGAGTTATACGCGGGATCGAATACCGGCCGCGGCGGCTGCATTTTCGATGGAGGCGAAAATGTCTGAGGCCCGTGTACTTAGATTTAGGTGCACGTTAAAGAACCCCAGGTGGTCGAAATTTCCGGAGCCCTCCACTACGGCGTCTCTCATAATCATATCGTGGTTTTGGGACGTTAAACCCCTGATATTATTATTATTGTGTGAGTTATACGTGAGAAAATACGATACGCTAAAGGTCTTGCATACATGGTTAAGAAAGGCGAGTGGTTGTACATAATGTATTCTCTTTTCCACTCTTGCTGTGAGAAACAATTGGTAAATAAGAAAACAAACGCAAAAGGTGGCACTGGTGGCAATGCAACCTCGAAGTTTGCACACCAGCTAACTTTGATGCTATTGATTTTGATGCCATCTGCTAGTCCCTGCATAAATATTTATATCCAAGAACGAACAACATCATGCACTAAGAAAGCTGGAAACTTATGGCAAATTTCAGGTAGTCTCATTGAACCACTGTGGCCAAATCATGGAAAACGCCTATGTTGGGAATGCTGGGGTTGGGTTTTGACGTGAAATTCAAAAATGAGGCTTCTGATCTTCGTTTTCTATTAGAATAATAATTAATCCCACCCATGTTCATGGAACTAATGGCACTTAAGTCCCCGGGGAACGATTAATCTTTCTACACTGATTTGGGTTGTTTTGCTTTATACCGCTGTCACGCAGGCACTTACGATCGCGATTAGTGCTGCTGCTGTACGGTCACGTTTAATTGCGATCAGGCCTGATCGCAATCTGGTGACAGTTTGGCTGACAGGTGTGCTGTATTCAATTAAAATTAGTTTGGGTTGTCTAGCAGCGACCATTCTTGATCACAATCAAGAAATCCGATCTGGATGTGCCCTGATCGCGATCAGAAGTGCCCGTGTAACATTGGTATTTAGTGTCCACATAACGACGGCGCCTTCCCTGCCGTGTTGTGATTTACAGGCAAGCTCCAAGTTCTGGACAAGCTCCTGTGGCAACTGCGGGGAGGCCAGCACCGGGTGCTCATCTTCACCCAGATGACACGCATGCTGGACGTGCTCGAGCAGTTTCTCAACTACCATGGCCACACGTACCTGCGGCTGGATGGCAGCACGCGCGTGGATCAACGCCAGGCCCTGATGGAGCGCTTCAACGCCGACCGGCGAATCTTCTGCTTCATCCTGTCCACCCGGTCGGGGGGAATCGGCGTCAACCTGACGGGGGCCGACACGGTGGTTTTCTACGACTCCGACTGGAATCCCACCATGGATGCGCAGGCACAGGACAGGTGCCACCGCATTGGCCAGACGCGAGACGTCCACATCTACAGGCAAGTTGGTTGCGTCTGGAGTGCTCTAGATAGTTATTGAATACTTGAGGGGCTGCCACTAGGCAGGAGCAGTGTATGAAGTGTATGAGGCAGGGAATTTGGTTGACGAATTAGTTGTAGGGTTGTGTGAATAGGGATTTTTAAAACCATATCATAGTGGAGTCAAATAGTGCCAAGAGCTAACATAAATCAAACATTGAATACTTTTTGAATAGTTTTTGAATGTTGAACAGCTTTTCTTACAACGATAATGAAACGAGGTTCACATACTAGTATAGTCCAATGCACTTATAACAATACTAGTTTTCGGGTGAAACATGCTCTTTCAATAAATATAAAAATTTCAATTTGTCGGTATGTAATGTTTGGTGGTGCCATGTGTGACCTACCAATGGTTGAAAATGGCTGATTTTGGAAATAGCTAAGGGGTTACAGTCAGCCACCTTATGAGGAGCAAGTAGCAGTACAAATGACCTTGTAGTAGAGGGAATGTGCGAGAGATTGTACAAGTGGCGTAGGGTCATCGTCATCGGCTGGAGAGCCGACAGTGCGTTTGGGGAAGGGCACGAGACGGCTGGACATATGACAGAGGAAGTGTGTGTGCGTGCATATGTCACGGAAGACGAGAAGATGAGAGCCAAAGGTTATTCAGGCGGACCTCCCGTGGCAGGAATCCGAGCTGTTATGAATGTAAAAGATCCTTAGCGGAAGCTGTGAAGTGCTATCTGTGAAACACAGTGGTTGTTCAAAAAACTATATTTTTTGATGTCTCTGCCATTCCTTCTGTGTTGCCCTCTGCTGTAAATCTGCTGCGTAATATTACTAAGCGGTGTTTGCCGCTTTAGGGCACTATAGTCTGGTTTGGCTGTACCAATTGTAAAACTTCCTACATTGTGACTTCAAAAAAAAACTTTTTCATCTACTTTATTACTTGTACATGACATGGCTGGCTTTTCCCCCTCATCTTTTATTTTTGTTTCACTAACTTAGCAGCTGAATCTCTGAGTGACTGCTTTTTTCTTTTGTTCAGGTTGATAAGTGAAAGAACCGTTGAAGAAAATATCCTGAAGAAAGCAAACCAGAAGAGGATGCTTGGCGACTTGGCCATCGAAGGAGGCAACTTCACCACAGCCTTCTTCAAGCATGTACGTTGGCGGTAGCATCCACTACTACTTTAATTTCAAAGAGGTTTACAAATACTTCTGTGAGTTTGACAAATAGTGTGATGGGAAATTTCACTAAACATGTGAGCACTCTTTGAATTTGGTAGAGCAAATCGGACATCCAGCCGGAGTTAGCATTATGTCACTGCTCTTGCACATGGGGGGTTACTTGGGCCGCATGCTTTCTTACGTGCAGAGTGGTTGTAAGGAAGGGCTGTTCTTGTTGCATTGCGTTCCACTTGCATGTGGGCTAGTGAGTTTGGAAACTTGTTCCAATACATAGTCTTCACTGCAGTGAACGGTGACGGAAAATTGTTGCAGAGTTCCTCAGTGTATCCGAATCTGAGTGTAGCTGGCCCTTTCGCTCGTTTCTCACCTCGGTGCCGTGCCACGGAAGAAGTTGCAACCTCTTCGCCCATTATTTATTTATATATATTTTTTTTTTTCAGAACACGCTAAAGGACCTATTTGGCACTGACTTTGACCTGGCAGTTGCCGAGAAAGGCGAAGAGTCACAGAGGGAAGACAGGCCGGCCGATTCGGAGAGGCCAGAGAAGTTTTCCTCTGTGGAGTTCGAAAAGGTACAAATGTGCTGCCAACAGTGCTGGCTTGGTGAAACAGGCTTGTTAATTGTGTGTGGGAGGAAGGGGGTGAAGAGGGGGAGGCATGATCTTACATAGTCGTACAGAGCTGAACACACTTGTCTAGAATGGTGGAGTGGCGCATTTCGTACTGTATGGCTGATGTGTATACCTATAACACACTGTTTCAACTAGCCCACATTTGAGCCTACGCGGCTACCAATGATGCATGCTCAAATGTAGGCTATCCCAAACCTCATGTTATCTGTAGATGCTGCCTGTGCAGTCTGGAGCTTGCCGCTGCTGTGTTCTAGACAAGCATGTTGAGCTCTGTACAGCTCGATTGTTGGGAGCCATGGTGGAATGAAGACTAAAACTTGACATGGCTGACATGGAGGGAAGAATTTTCAGTGCAACTATTTTTTTTTTTTACTTAAGGGGAGACGCGGGTCTTGGAACGGTCAAAAATGGTCAAAAAATCGATTTTTCGCAAAGCTTATTTTCGAGGCGTTTGTACTTCTGAGCACCTACTCTCAAATTGCTAACGCTAAATTCGGTCGGGAAACGCGATAAAATCGGCTTTCAAAGCACCCCGGCAGCACTAAAATGTCCCCAAAAGGACGAAATTTGTTCGAACTTCCCGCGCGCGCCATGAGCGTTGCAGCGGGCCGAGCGCCGCCATCTTGGGCTAGATTTGAAGCTGTTTTCTTTGTGCACATTTTGCGCCATCTCAAAATGGCATCGCTCAAGCAGAACGGCCGCCGTCGCGGGTTTTCTGAAGGTCGTTTCCAGGCCACTGATTGGCTCTCACGCGGCGCGCTTTTCAAGCGCGCCTTTCCGAGTCTCCCATTGGCTGGCGCGACCGACACGTCATTTTTTTTTTCTTTGTGTTTGGTTCTCCGCCGTGGCTGTCCGTTTGTGTGCGCCTGCTTTTGCGATCGTGCGTGTTTCTCGACGGACCGTGTCTCTACTTTGTGCCGGTAGTTTTTCCACGCGATCGAGATGCCTGGAGACTCTCGTCTGAAACCATCGACGCAACGAGCTTTTGGAAGCCGTAAAAAACGGGCTTGGAACAAGAAGGCGCCGGCTACAAGTGCACCGTCGGCAGCGGAGTTGGAGTCGCGGCCGGACCCTTTGGACCTGCCGGGAACTTCAACTGACGACACCGTGGGACCAAGTTCGACTAGCGAAACACTTCGGGTTGATGCCGCGTACAGTCGAACCTCGATATAACGAACATGGATATAACGAATTATTGGCTATGTCGAACTCCAGCCAGAAAGTATAAAGAATTACATGTATTTTGACATTTTTATAGCGAACGAATTCGAGCGCGCAATGGATATACCGAATTTCCCGGGCCGGAATACGAGCGCTCCGGGAGCACAAGTTCGGCTTCTCCGCAGCACAGCGGCAGTTCGCAAGGGCCCTCGTTTACATCCGATGCGCCTGTAGCGCCTACACGGTGTAGCGGCGTATACGGCAAACGGCGTTTTTTTTTTACGGCTTCCGAGATCGGCATCGGACACGACCGTTTTTACTGTTGATTTTACAGATTTTACTAAATCTGATGCGCCTGACGCGCCAGTAGAGTGGAGCGGCCTTGACGATTGACGGCGTGGACGCGTCAGTTTGCACGCCGCCATTCCGAGCTAGCGGTTGCTTTGTTGGTCGTGTGTGGTGTTTCCCCCGTTTGCACGTTTTTGTGGTGCTTGGCGGTGTTGCGCGCCGTCACCATGGCGCAAGACGCGAAGAAACGGACTGCCTTGACGTATGCCACGAAAATGGAAATTATTCGGCGTGTCGAAAGAGGTGAAAAGAAGTCGGCCGTTGCCGAAGCTTTCAAAATACCACGCAGCACGTTAAGCACGGTCCTGAAGCAGAAGAAGGAAATTGTGGAGCAAGACGGCGGGAAGCATGCAAACGCACGGCGTATTCGACCCGCTGCCTTCGAACACGTCGAAGAATGTCTGCACAAATGGTTCGTCGACATAAGGGCTAGGAATATTCCTGTGTCGGGGCCAATGCTGCAGCAAAAGGCGAGAGACTTCGCATTCATCCTCGATGCCAAAGATTTTAGTGCCAGTGCGGGGTGGCTACAACGATTTAAGAATCGGTACGACATCGTCGGAAAGGCTGTCATGGGCGAAAGCGAGTCGGCGAACGCCGCAGCGATGGACAAGTGGCTGAAAGAAGAGTGGCCTCAAATTCATGCCAAATATCAACCAAAAGACATTTTTAACGCGGACGAAACGGGCCTCTTCTGGCAGATGCTGCCGCGGCAAACTCTGGACACCCGCGGGCAGAAATGTCACGGCGGCAAGCAAAACAAAGCCCGGATCACGGTCCTGCTTGCCGCGAACATGGATGGTTCGATGAAGCTTCGTCCATTTGTGATCGGCAAGTTCAAGACGCCGAACTGCATGAGGCGCTGCCGCGACCTCCCAGTCACCTATGCTTCGAACCGAAAGTCATGGATGACGCGTGAGCTGTTTGGAAAATGGTTGAGGGACTGGGATACGGAGCTTGGGGATCAGGGCAGGAAAGTGTGTCTCCTCGTCGACAACTGCTCGGCACACTCTGCAGATGTTCCATTGAGCAACATCGAGCTCAAGTTCCTGCCGCCCAACACCACCTCCAAGCTCCAGCCTCTAGACCAAGGGATCATCCGTGCCTTCAAAGCGATATACAAGCGAAGGCTCATCGAGCGGCTGCTCATTCGTCTTCGAATGAACGAAGACCTGAAAATTGACTTGTTGGGCGCCATACAGATGCTTAAGGACGCTTGGGAGAGCGTGAAGAAAGAGACGATCGCCAACTGCTTTCGGCACGCTGGCCTCACCGTTGGCGCAGAGGCAATTGAAGAGCCCACTGAAGATGTTGAGGGCTCTGAAGAGGTTCTCGAGCTCGACGAAATGTGGAGCGATTTTTCGCGGTTGGTGGGCGACGCATCGGACACGCTGACACTGGACGACTTTGTTGGCGACGACGACGCGTCCGATGCGGTTGCCGAACTGACTGACGTGGAAATCGCTGCGGAGGTGACACGCCAGCAACCGGGAATTGAAGCCGCAGAAGTTGAAGCTGACGTCTCCGCAAACATTCCGCCGCCAACTTCTAGCGAGGCTGTGGCTGGTTTGGCTCTGGCGCGGCGCTATTGCAGCACGATGGAGGGCACCGGGCTCAAGTTTGTGGAATGCCTCGACATGGTAGAACAAAACATTATACGGCACGCCATCAACCAAAAGAAACAAGCTACGCTGCACAGGTTCTTTTCGCCCCAATAAATGTATTTTTGTTCAAGTAAGTGTCTTGTCAATTCCTGTCTTGCTGCCGACCCATTCACGCCAGGGTTGGGCGATTTTTCGGTGCTGTTTTGTATAGCGAATTCCGGCTATAGCGAACTGTTTTGCAAATTTTGCGGAGTTCGTTATAACGAGGTTCGACTGTACTACTCAACGGCGGAGCAGGCGCAGCGAGTTGAGAGATCGGCGCAAACGAAGACCGTTCTGTCTGGAAAGTCGGCTACCCAGCGCAAGTTCGACCTTCTTGGAGTAAGCGCGGAGTGCCAGACCGGTGACGCCGGGACCGATTTTTTGCTCGTCGATATGAAAGTTTTGAATAACTTTTTTGCACAAGCGAAGTGCGACAAATGCGACGCAAAAAGTCTCAGCGTGAGGAAGGCAACGGACAAGGAGTACGGCCTTGCGGTAAAGCTTATTTTTTCTTGCAGCAGTTGTGATTTCGAGAAGAAGCAATTTTCTTCTCCGAGAGTGAGCGGAACTGCCACCATCACTCCCTTCGAAGTCAACATGAGGGCCATGAAGGGGATACAGATGATAGGCAAAGGTGTTACTGCCCTTTCGGACTTTTGTGCGTGTATGAACCTTTCGCACCGAGGCTTGCACCACAAGACGTTTCAGGGACACCTAAAAAGTTTAGTGAAAGCCTGCGAAAACACAGCGACTGAAAGTGAAGCTGCTAGTGTGGCAGTAATAAAAGAGCTGTATACAGACTTCCTGAACCCCATAGGGAACATCGATGTTGTGTTCGACGGCTCATGGATGACGCGAGGTCGGAGCTCACACATAGGTGTGGGCTGCATCATTGAGCTCTACACTGGCCTTGTAATTGACCATGTTGTTTACTCAAACTTTTGTCTCGGCTGTGCCCTGGGACCACAGCCGCAAGACGAAGGGTACACCGACTGGCTGGCAACCCACGAGTGCCAACGAAACATCGAATGCAACTCTGGCCGCATGGAAGTAGAGGCTGCGCTGACCATGTTTCAGAGGTCCTGGGCCAAGCATGGTCTGCGCTACACGACTGTGCTCTCTGATGGAGACAGCCGCACTTTTCATGCCTTGTCCGAAGCCGAGGTGTACGGCTTTATCCAAATAGACAAAAAGGACTGCATCAACCATGTCCACAAGCGAATGGGTGCAGCTTTACGGAACCTTGTGGACAAAAAGAAGGCTCAGGGTGAGTCTCTTGGGGGTAGAGGAAAGCTCACACAAGAGAAGATCAAGAAGATCGCGAATTACTACGGATATGCCCTGAGGAGCAATATCAATGACGTGCCAGCTATGAAGAGGGCAGTCGAAGCTACACTGCTGCACATGACATCGACAGATGATGCACCAAAGCACTCAAAGTGCCCCGAGGGTGCTAGCTCTTGGTGCAAGTACAATAGAGCCTTGGCCAATGGGGAGAGTCCACCTTCACACAAGAATGCCCTGCCGGCTTGTGTTGGGGCTGCTCTGGAGCCAGTCTTTGCGAGGCTCAGTGATGAGAGCCTGCTGGCACGGTGCTGTGAAGGGAAGACCCAGAACGCGAGTGAGAGTCTTCATTTGGTCATCTGGACCCAAACTTCAAAGAATGGGAACGCTTCGCTGGAAAGTGTGAAGCGAGCTGCCGCTGAGGCTGTTGCCATCTACAACCAAGGAAGAAGGGCAACCAACGAGTCCATTGCTGCAAGTTTGGGCTATATTGCTGGGGATTGCCTTGTTCGACGAAGCCTAGAAAAAGACTCTCTGCGTTTACGCAAGGCAAATGCAACTCATCTGAAGAGCACCAACACAAAAAAGACTCTTGCAAGGAGACACAAAACGGGTGCAACTGAAGATTACAGTCCTGGACTACTTTGAAGGTATTCTCTCAAGCATAGCAACCTATTACCCAGGGTAACATGCTGCCTAACATCTAGAAGGTTCTTCCTAAAGACTGAAAAGACATGAGCAGCCAGTCGCTTGAGCCTCATACCCCATGGCTTTTCCAGAACCCCCCAGCCGCTTGTCATGGTGGGGTTTTGATCATGCTTTGCACATTGGAAAATTTTTTTAGATATGATTCCTTGGGTGGAACAAGACACTTTCTGTTTTGTTTTGAAGGGAAACAGATGGGGAACATGTGAATAAAATTTATGGTTAAAGGTTCCTTTTAGAAATTTATACAGTGCGTGTCAATCTTCAAACGCGATTTTCTCAGCTTCACATTTTTTGCCAACTTGACCAGCCTTACGGATCTTTTCATTATGTTTTTGTAAGGTAATTTTGATAAATTTTATACCGTTGAATTCGTAAGAAATAGGACTGTGGAGCTATGCTATTTTTTTGTGGCTAAGATGAACATATGAAATTTTGTGAACAATAATGTGAGCTAATTGCATTTCAAGATTACACAATGTCAATACAATTGAAAGTTCTTATATGATGATATATCTCAGTGACAATATAAATAGCATAGCTCCACATGGCAGGTCTTTGGCTACAGCTGCATCTTAAACAGAACCTAAAAATACTGAGGGAAAGTGTCTTAATGACCCGTAAGAAATTACCTAATTAGATTTCACTTATGCTCTCACAATTTGATAACTAATTGAAGTACATGAAAACTAATTATATTTTTGAAAACAGGAGGAAGAAATACATATACACACCCAATTTCATTACAATATCTCCAATAATAAAACTTTTCGTTTCGAGACCAGTGTCTCCCCTTAATACCCTGTTGTGTCTAACTTTATAAGACTGGTATTTCAGGAACAGCTAGCAAATGTGGCCTTACAATCGAGCGTCATTATAATGATCATGCGTGACATGAAAATATCTGTTATATTTGATATTCGTTACATGCTGATGTCAACAATAAACATACTACAATTCTGAGTTTGTTATATCGTTGTTCATTACATTAAAGTTAAGCTCTATAAGGTGTTTTTATGGCTTCAAGTGGAAGCTGTTAGGTAGTTGGCTTTTCTCATGGATCTCATGTGCCGTAGTACTTTCGACTGCAACTGTACATAGTGTTTGTTGCCATCCTATACTTTGTTCATACATCAGGTGGAATGCATGGAAGCTAGCAAGCTTTTTGCTGTAGATGCATTCGCACCAAGAAATAATTAAATGATTTTACCACCCGTAATGTGATTTCCTTTTTTTTTTTTTTTCATCCGTTTTTAGACTGAGTAATAAATGAAGATGCTTTGTGCCTTAGAAATAAACAAACCCCCATTATATATACGGGGTTCAATAGGTTGTTCTGAATCGCTTAGCATCTTTTTGTTTTCGTACTGTGACCTCTACGATTAGCTCCGGTAGTGCGCAGCCGTAGGCACTCGTGGAGGCCATGTTTACGGCAATGAAATCGAAGCGCGAGACACCCTTACTTGCACATTTTGCTGACCAAACTTATTGCATAGCTTTCACAGCGTTGCACCTGAAGTATGAAACAGTATATGCATCATCTCTGACAGGGCTAGATTATGTTCTGTCCCCTGAAAATTGGTTTTAAGCTTGACATCCTCTCTAGCACTGTCATTGCACCGCGAAAGTTTGGCCCGTGGCACTGCTTGAAATTTGGCTGGATGCCCTTGCAGGCACTTGGCATGGCAGAGGAAGAGTTGGACGTCCAGGCTGCGCACACGGCCCGTGCCGAAGCGGCTGCCGAGCTGGCCGAGTTCGACGAGTCAATCCCGTTGGACACTGACAGCAGGGACGAGGACAAGTCCCAGGCAGAGGAAGAGCTGGACAAGCTCATGGATCAGGCGAGTGTGGCGCTGATTCTTACGCAGCTTTTGTCGCGGTTGCACAGTGGTGAAGCTGTCGCGTGGCAGCAAGGCCGGCATGCATCGGCGTTGTCAATACAGTTGAACACCTTTATAAGGGACACGCACCGGGGAGCAGTCCTTGTCCCTTACATGAGGGGGCCTCCAAAAGCAGTGTACCGTGCTCTCATTTTGCGATTAACCCCGATTTCGATGTAGGCATACTCGTGTCACTTATACCCAGCTCTCTGTTATATCAGTGCCTCTTATAAATCGGTTCAACTCTATTGTCACGTTCTAGAAAGATGGCCAGTCTTTATTTTTGGATAAAATCAAGGTCCAGGCCCTATATTGTCTACTCAAAAAGACCAGGTTCTGTTGCATGCACTGGAGCAGCTTTGTCAGCTTCTTCCTCAATCACCAGTGCTCGTTGCAGCAGGAGAAATTAGTGCGTGGCAATATCAAGTGCAATATAAACGCAATGTGTGTCGAAGCCTCAATTTGCTTTGAAATGCACTGATCGGCGATTCCAGGAGTTACCTAGCGTGCATCTCATTAGAACAAAAAACAGCTTACGTACATACTTTTTTCTTGTTAATAGTTTTTTGCACTTTCTCTACCTAGCATTGAGTTAACCTACTCCATTGTGGTCAGCTCAGAGTTCACACCGCTGAGGCATGGAAGCCACCGCCACGGTGCTTCAGCACACCCAGTGAAAATATAGTTACTGAGAACAGCCAGTCGCTACTGTGCTTGAATGAAGCAGCCGTTGACACGATTTCGACAGATTTGCCTGCTTGGCCTCATTGGTAGGGCATCTGCAAGTCATACCTACGAGGCATATGCAGAGAAAGGTGGATGCAGGAAAAAGATGAACAAAACCTCGTGTATTCATCCTTTCTCTGTCCACATGCGTTTCTCTGCATTTGCTTTGCAGATGTAACACAACATCCTCTCGTACAAAAGGAATGGTTCTTAACAGTGTCTGTGGGTCCCGATTTTCTTTTACAACAGCTTTCGCCTGTGGAGAGGTATGCCATGCAGTTCCTCGAGTCACTTCAAGAACCGCTGACACTCGAACAGTTGAAGCAAGCAGAGGTGAGTGGACATGGCTGGCTAGCTTTGAATGCGAAGCAAATTTTTTGGGAATAATGCCTGTACAAAATGCCTACGGGCTGATTGGAAAATATCCTATTTCAAGTAAAGCTGCTGCGGGGGTTAGTTGGTATGACTTCGCGACTGTTCCCGCTGCCATGAACTTGATGGAAGGACAGTTGAAAAAAAGAAGACAACACAAAGGGTGACACGCAAAGGGTGACACAGGGTGACGCGCATCACCCTGTGTGTCTTTTTTTTTGTCACTTGTCCTTTCGTCAAGTTCCTGACAGCGCATGAACAGTCGTGAGTGGAATCCTATTTCACGTCCTATATACAGTAGAACCCCGCTGTTACGTTCCTCACTGCTGCGTTTTCCCGGCTGTTACGTCGTTTTCCGCCGGTCCCGGCATAGCTCCCATAGGATACAATATATTGGGAACCCCGCTGTTACGTCGTAACTATCGGACCGTTCCCGTATGATACGTCGCGAAGTGCGCCCGGAGCCGACCGAGTGACTACCAAAGAGAGCGGCCATGGTGCATTTTCACGCAGCTTGGCCTCGTTTGACCGTAATATTAGCCGCATGAGAGGCGCAAGCAACAGAATCTTTCAATTGATGCAAACAAAAGCATGGCCTTCGAGATTAAAATTGCAAAGATGGCGTCTATAACGTAACTGCTCGCAAAAGCAAGGCCTTCGAGATTGGCATTTACTATTGACAAAAGCATAGCCTCTGAGATTTGCATTGCACAAACATGGCGTGTATGACGTACTTGCTTGCGAAAGCAAGGCCTTCGAGATTGGCATTCACTTCTGCCATCGCGTTGGCGTAGACTCATCATCGTTATTTGTCGGAGAACGGGAAGAGTTCGAGCTGGTTGGAGCTCGCATGGTCGTGCGTGCGGTTCGCGGTCGGACTCGCCGCGCCGGTCGTGATTGCGTGTGCTTAGTTCTTTCATGCCTACAGCTGTTGGTGTTAAAAAAATCACATACGTTGATTACATTTCTGTGGATAAGGCCGTCCTAAGCTCCGCGTTTCTATCCATCGACTAGATCGCGGCTGAGCGCGCCAATTTTCGTGCTGCTCGTAAGAATTGAAATAAAATTCTGTACCACTAAATATTTTGCCGTTTTTCCTGTTTTTCGGCTCTTACGTTTCCCGTCTCTTACGTTTATTTCCTACGGTCCCTTCAAAAACGTATCAGCGGGTTCTACTGTATAACAGAACCTCATTAATACGTACCTGCGGCGAATGCAGCGTAATCACTAGTATGCAGTGATCACCAAGTACGAATTCACAACTCCTGACATGCACCGCCAACAGAGAAATAAATGCAATGCCACAGCAAATATTACCTAAAGTGCCAACAACAAAGCCTTTTCTTTCTTTCGTCTCACTTTGTGCTGTTTTTGTGGGGTTGAGGGTTTTGTTGATGTTGTGGGTCATTTTCTAGGGGACGTACAGTACAACTACCTCTAATATGACTGGTTTCGAAGTTGAATTCTGCACCTCTATTCATCTCTCAGTAAATGGCACTCGTGTTAAGGGGAGACACTGGTCTCGAAACGAAAAGTTTTATTATTGGAGATATTTAGGGGTGTGCGAATATTCGAAATTTCGAATATTTTTCGAATAGTGTTTGCTATTCGATTCGATTCGCACTGGAATTTTACTATTCGAACTATTCGAACTTCCCAAAAACAAGTACAGTCAAAGTCAGTTTGAAAGTGACCCCTTCAGATCTTCAATATGCTTCACCTCATTACACTCTCGTATTGCGGCAAAGCTGCCTTTCAAGCTCCGTTACGGTCGAACTCTGCCAGGACACAGTCAACGGCCGATTGGAAGTGGTCCCTAGATTTTTAATATGCTTCACCTCATCATACCCCGGTATTGCGGCAAAGCTGCCTTTCAAGCTCCGTTACGGTCGAACTTTGTTAAGACACAGTCAACGGCCAATTGGAAGTGGTCCCTATATTTTCAGTATGCTTCACCTCATCACACCCCGGTATTGCGGCAAAGCTGCCTTTTAAGCTCCGTTACGGTCGAACTTTGTCTAGACACAGTCAACGGCCGATTGAAAGTGGTCCCTAGATTTTCAATATGCTTCACCTCATCACACCCCGGTATTGCGGCAAAGCTGCCTTTCAAGCTCCGTTACTGTCGCAAATGTACTAACTCAAGAAAACGCTGGTTCCAACATGGAGATGAAAGATATGGCAGAAGGGGGGCTCGATCAATGCTGTTTTGGACCTGAAATTTGGGCAGGAAGTCCGAAAAATCGGAAGTCGAAACTTTTTAGCATCCGAAATTTCAGATGTTCTTGTATATCGATGTCTACGAGGCAGATTTGGAACTCCGGACTTGAAGGGAACACACCCTTGTCCGCCACGTCAGTTGGGCTTCCACAGAAGTTGAAAGAGGAGGAGAGGCTGAGGAAATGGCATCTTTGCCTATCATGTGTAAGGTGTTGTTGGCAACACTTTGGTCGCACCAAATCATGTACATAAATAGAATTCGGCCTCTACATTGCCTCATTCTTGATGAGACAACTATGAAACACCACGCCGCCAGTGCTTCATCAACCTAGCGAAAGAAACACTTTCATGTTGCTATCTCATAAGAATATGCTTAGGAATCCTCTCCAACTTTTTCCTCCGCATTTTCACTTCGAATTATTCGAAAATTGTTTGAGAAATATTCGAAAATTATTCGAAATTATTCGATTCGATTCGCACTCAATCTTTATTATTCGAATTCGCTTCGCACCCAAAATTTTGCTATTCGCACAGCTCTAGAGATATTGTAATGAAATTGGGTGTGTATATGTATTTCTTCCTCCTGTTTTCAAAAATATAATTAGTTTTCATGTACTTCAATTAGTTATCAGATTGTGAGAGCATAAGTGAAATCTAATTAGGTAATTTCTTACGGGTCATTAAGACACTTTCCCTCAGTATTTTTAGGTTCTGTTTAAGATGCAGCTGTAGCCAAAGACCTGCCATGTGGAGCTATGCTATTTATATTGTCACTGAGATATATCATCATATAAGAACTTTCAATTGTATTGACATTGTGTAATCTTGAAATGCAATTAGCTCACATTATTGTTCACAAAATTTCATATGTTCATCTTAGCCACAAAAAAATAGCATAGCTCCACAGTCCTATTTCTTACGAATTCAACGGTATAAAATTTATCAAAATTACCTTACAAAAACATAATGAAAAGATCCGTAAGGCTGGTCAAGTTGGCAAAAAATGTGAAGCTGAGAAAATCGCGTTTGAAGATTGACACGCACTGTATAAATTTCTAAAAGGAACCTTTAACCATAAATTTTATTCACATGTTCCCCATCTGTTTCCCTTCAAAACAAAACAGAAAGTGTCTTGTTCCACCCAAGGAATCATATCTAAAAAAATTTTCCAATGTGCAAAGCATGATCAAAACCCCACCATGACAAGCGGCTGGGGGGTTCTGGAAAAGCCATGGGGTATGAGGCTCAAGCGACTGGCTGCTCATGTCTTTTCAGTCTTTAGGAAGAACCTTCTAGATGTTAGGCAGCATGTTACCCTGGGTAATAGGTTGCTATGCTTGAGAGAATACCTTCAAAGTAGTCCAGGACTGTAATCTTCAGTTGCACCCGTTTTGTGTCTCCTTGCAAGAGTCTTTTTTGTGTTGGTGCTCTTCAGATGAGTTGCATTTGCCTTGCGTAAACGCAGAGAGTCTTTTTCTAGGCTGTGGTCCCAGGGCACAGCCGAGACAAAAGTTTGAGTAAACAACATGGTCAATTACAAGGCCAGTGTAGAGCTCAATGATGCAGCCCACACCTATGTGTGAGCTCCGACCTCGCGTCATCCATGAGCCGTCGAACACAACATCGATGTTCCCTATGGGGTTCAGGAAGTCTGTATACAGCTCTTTTATTACTGCCACACTAGCAGCTTCACTTTCAGTCGCTGTGTTTTCGCAGGCTTTCACTAAACTTTTTAGGTGTCCCTGAAACGTCTTGTGGTGCAAGCCTCGGTGCGAAAGGTTCATACACGCACAAAAGTCCGAAAGGGCAGTAACACCTTTGCCTATCATCTGTATCCCCTTCATGGCCCTCATGTTGACTTCGAAGGGAGTGATGGTGGCAGTTCCGCTCACTCTCGGAGAAGAAAATTGCTTCTTCTCGAAATCACAACTGCTGCAAGAAAAAATAAGCTTTACCGCAAGGCCGTACTCCTTGTCCGTTGCCTTCCTCACGCTGAGACTTTTTGCGTCGCATTTGTCGCACTTCGCTTGTGCAAAAAAGTTATTCAAAACTTTCATATCGACGAGCAAAAAATCGGTCCCGGCGTCACCGGTCTGGCACTCCGCGCTTACTCCAAGAAGGTCGAACTTGCGCTGGGTAGCCGACTTTCCAGACAGAACGGTCTTCGTTTGCGCCGATCTCTCAACTCGCTGCGCCTGCTCCGCCGTTGAGTAGTACGCGGCATCAACCCGAAGTGTTTCGCTAGTCGAACTTGGTCCCACGGTGTCGTCAGTTGAAGTTCCCGGCAGGTCCAAAGGGTCCGGCCGCGACTCCAACTCCGCTGCCGACGGTGCACTTGTAGCCGGCGCCTTCTTGTTCCAAGCCCGTTTTTTACGGCTTCCAAAAGCTCGTTGCGTCGATGGTTTCAGACGAGAGTCTCCAGGCATCTCGATCGCGTGGAAAAACTACCGGCACAAAGTAGAGACACGGTCCGTCGAGAAACACGCACGATCGCAAAAGCAGGCGCACACAAACGGACAGCCACGGCGGAGAACCAAACACAAAGAAAAAAAAAATGACGTGTCGGTCGCGCCAGCCACTGGGAGACTCGGAAAGGCGCGCTTGAAAAGCGCGCCGCGTGAGAGCCAATCAGTGGCCTGGAAACGACTTTCAGAAAACCCGCGACGGCGGCCGTTCTGCTTGAGCGACGCCATTTTGAGATGGCGCAAAATGTGCACAAAGAAAACAGCTTCAAATCTAGCCCAAGATGGCGGCGCTCGGCCCGCTGCAACGCTCATGGCGCGCGCGGGAAGTTCGAACAAATTTCGTCCTTTTGGGGACATTTTAGTGCTGCCGGGGTGCTTTGAAAGCCGATTTTATCGCGTTTCCCGACCGAATTTAGCGTTAGCAATTTGAGAGTAGGTGCTCAGAAGTACAAACGCCTCGAAAATAAGCTTTGCGAAAAATCGATTTTTTGACCATTTTTGACCGTTCCAAGACCCGCGTCTCCCCTTAAACAGCATATTTTTCCTGCCCCTTCAGGTTTTGTTTAATGAGAGTCTACTGTAGTCTCGTAGGAAATATCCAGTCGCATTGCTGAGTCATCTGATGCATGGTTGAATGTCGTGATGTCCACATATTGCAGGAGGAGATCGAGGCTCAGAAGAAGGACTGGGAGCTGGGCCGCCTCAAGGCCATCAAAGAGGAGGAAGAGCGGCGCGCTGGCTACCGAGACGACGAGGAGGCTCCTGCCCTGGTGTACTCGCGCGAGGATGCCTACACGCAGGTGCCTAAGAGTGGTCGCGAGCGCAGATCTTCACGTGGTGGTAGTGGTGGTGTCGCTGGGGCCAAAAGTGGGGCAGCGGCTGCACGCCAGGTGAACGGCACGGCAGCTGTGCCCAAGCGCACCAGTAAGCGGCGGGCAGCGGCCGCGGCCGGTGTCTCTTCCACAACTGATAAGGTTCTGCAGCAGCAGGAGGAAGTGGTCGTGCCCCACAAGAAAAAGCGAGCTGTGTCTCCCGTGCACAATCACCGTCATCACCAGCTGTTGCCGCCGGCACAGCCGGAGACGACGCACCAACGCACCCGACACAAACTGGGCGCGGCCCCTTGCAAACCGTTGCATTCTTCTGCAGCAGAAGAGGAGGTACGGCCGCAGGTAGCCAATAAGCACCCTCCGGAGCATAAGAACCAGGTCACCAAAAAGATCAAGGTTGCCGATAAACTCCACTCACCATCCGTCAGACATCAGCATCCCACTGCCGATAAGGCAAAGGTAACGGATAGAGGTGGGGCCACTGTCAAGCCCCTAACCGTTTCATCTGCCGACAAGGCAAGGGTTGCTGATAGGAACATCAGGCCTCCTCCATCTGCCGATAGGGTGCAGGTTGCTGACAAAGACGCCTTCGTTGTCAAACTACATCCTCCTCCAGCCACGGATAGAATTAAAACGGACAGAAATGCGTCTGCCATCAAACTGCCGCCTCATTCCACTTCACAGAAGGTTGTGCTTGGGGAGAAGGACCTGTCTGTGGAGCGTACACTGCCGGTCATGAAGGTTTTGTCGGCAGGTCCTGCAGAGAAACCTAAGGCCCCGGCAGAGGCGGTGTCCCGACCTGCTAGTAAGACGCAGATGCTAGAAAAGGCGCTGCGTATGGGCAGCAAGGGCACGGCGCCCACCACGAAAGTCCCGGTTCCTGAGCCTGTTGGCAATCACGTTAGTGACGCCCCCATCGCGGAGAAGCCCGCGTCCAACAGTCCGAGTAGGACCAAAGTGCACCCGCCAAATTCCTCCGGTGGCTCACCTACGGTGCTGAAACCGTTCTCGAATCCTAATCTGGTGATTCGAACGAGAAGAGCACGTGCGGCCGAGACCAATCCCGAAGCTGCCATGCCCAAGGCTGTGAAAACTGAGCCAAAGCAGATGCCACCAAAGCAGCCAGTTCCAGATTCCGAGTCAGCCTTGAAGGTCAAAGTTGAAGAGCCAGAAGGAGTGGCAGAGGAACAAACTGTCTTTGAGGAGGTTGTCACAGAGGCTGTGCTTGACGAACAGCAGGAAGTTGTTGAGGAGACGATCGAAGAAATCTGTAGTAGATGAGAGCGTTGAGGAAATGTCTGTCGATGTCGTTGAGGAGACTGCCGTCGAACAGAATGTCGAGAGTTTGGCAGTGGAGGAGGTGGCAGCGGAAGAGGGTGTTGAGATGGCTGCTGAAGGCGGCGTTGAAGGAGGTGGCTGTAGGGCAGGTCGTACTGGCTGGAGGTGAGGGGGAGATGGCCCACACCTGAGGAGTACAGTTTAGAGGAAGAGCAGGTATACGAATTTGTGCTGGATCCGGAGCTTTGCGAGGAGATAGGTCCTGACCTTCTGGCCGAATTTGTGTCCAAACTGACACCTGAGCTGTTCTCGCGGCTAGCGGCGGGCGAGACTGATGCCGACAGTGGGGAGGGGGCAGATATGAGAGCTCTAGAAATCTGTGTTGAGAAGGCAGAAGAAGAGAAAGATGTATTACCGAGTCTAGTTGAAGTTCAGGAGGTGGAAGAAGAGAATGCCGTGGAGGTACCTCTGGAGGGGGATGAAAATTTCGTGGATGTGGATGTCCCCATCGAGGAAGAACATGCCGAAGTCGTTATAGACGATCGGGAGCCGGAGGTTGCGGATATTGAGCTCGACTTGGATCCCCTGGTCGTACCAGTGGTGGGCGAGGTAATCATGGATAGCCTGGGTCCAGACTTGGTCCCGCCGCCCGCCGAGACGACAATTGTAATAGAATCCACCGCTGACGATGACGACGAGGTGGTGCCCCGACATAAAACGAGGGGGAGCAGTGGTCGCTCTCGGCGGCGGCACCGGCATTCGAGAAGCTCGAGGCGTAGCAGGGAGTGAACAACTAGTGCGAGAAAAGAAAATATCGTCGATGTCCCTGAAGACTCTTTATCAAGGAGCATTTGTTGTTGATTCTTCTTCCGTGTATGTAGGTAAAAAAGAAGATGGAAGATTATCTTGGGGTCGGGGAAGGGTTGTTCAAAGAGGAAGGGTTGGGGTGCATCACGCAATGACTCTGTAAAGTTTTTCATTAGCTCATTCTTTTATTGTTTGTTCCTTCTGTGAAAGGACTTGTAAATAGTGCGAGTGTGTGCGTGTTCCACGTGTGGAGGACAGTGTGTTCAATCTCTGCGGCACGTGTGACCGAGCTGTGGTTAAAAAGTGTGAAGGACTCTGTAATACTTAGGATCTTTTACAAAAAATAATTTGGAGGAGAAAAGTGTGGCAGCAACAGCGGACGCCTTTTTGCAAATGGGGAGAGCAAGCTGGGTCTGCGGAGTCAACGTGGCTTGCGCCGGGGTTGGGTGGCTTAGAAGGTGGGTGTGTACTGGGGAAAACAGATTGATATAGTGGGGGGTGGGAGGGTTGAAAAGAAACTTAAAAGGGCGGCATAAATTTGTGTGCTCTCGCTGCTTACTCTCTGCTCCTAGCTCGTTCTCTCTCCAGCCTGTCGCGCCACTAGGTATTTTCATTTTAGTTCAAACACTCCCCCCAATTGTACTTTTCGAATTGTGTAATTCTTACCATCCCAGTGTATGTCCCTCAAGTACCTGCCATCGCGACAGAATGAATTGGCGTGCATTCGGCGGCTGCGTGTACAGTACGGATTTTGTTTTTGCAGCCATCGCTGCGTGGCAACGGAAATGTGTTGTTGTTGTTGTTTACCCCCCTCCTTCCTGGTGTGTGCGCGCACCGACTGCTCTTGCTTGTTTCGTACGTGCAGCCTCTTTTGTGTGTCATCGAATCGTCGAAAGTGTTCGCCACGTTCACATTTTGCCCTTGACTTTTTTTACCCTCTCCCTGTTTCGGTATTTATGAGCAAAGGGCACACAATGTCACCACCACCACCTTTTTACGTTTTTTCTCTTCGCTTGTTTTCCCTCCCCCCTCCTTTTTTTTCCTTTTGTGGCCGAGCTGAGACGATGTGTTGCCGTGCAACGCAACATAAAGAGAAAAAAGAAAAAAAAAACTACTCGAGCGCAGAAGCATGTTGAATAAAAGTCAAGTGAAGCACACTTTCTCTTCGCCTCCGGTGTGTCTCAATTCTTGGGAGAGAAGGAGAGAGGTGTTGAGCACCCTTCTCAGGTTTTGGTGTCGCACTGTGCCACTCTTGCTCCTAAATGCAGCGTTTCTTTTGGTAGAGTTGGCCACCAGGTTTCTTTTTTTATATTTCTTTTTCTCCCCACCCCGTATCTATTGCAGCCATTATTTTCGATACCGCACGCTTCCGCTTTCCCACGCCCAAATAGCCTGTCATTCTAGCTATGCCGCGCGGCCTTTTTAATTTTCTTCATGTTTATTTGCAGTACACATTCGGCCTTAGCATTATTCCGACGACATTCTTGGTTCCGTCATTCTTTTCTTGGGCCAGCTCTTAATTTGGAGCAGGGATATTTTTTTTTTTGCTCTTTTTAATTA
>NC_051179.1:22426592-22460524 GCF_013339695.2 Rhipicephalus sanguineus
ATTGTTCAAAATCTTACTCAGCAGAAGTGAGCACAATGGATAGAACTTCTCTTGCCATTTACATAGTGAGGAGGGCTTGTCATGATCCAAAAAAAAAGTAACCATTTGCCCACATTGTGCTGACATTGTCAAGAACAGTCGACTGCGAGAGAATTTCAATTTAGCTAAACCAGTTTTAAATGAGTTTGCTTTTGAAATGAATTTGGCACTCTCGGGTACTGGTAACTGTTTAATTTTCTTAGTGACAGCCTTTAGAAGCTGCCTAAGCTGACAGTGTTGTGTGGCCTGCAGTGCTGCTACATATTCTCTCTCTCTCTCTCTTCATTTCAGAATGTCACCACTGTGGCATTGGCCAAATCCGGCGGGATTCTGGTCAGCACCGCGGTTACAGCCACGACGGCCGCTGCTGCAGCTGCAGGAGGTGTCGTCAGCGCTGCGCCAACGTTCGCGCTCACCAAGGTTCCAGTAAGTGGCATTGCTGAATTATTTGGGTGAAAAGAAAAAAAAAAAAAGGCGAAGCTTGCACCAAGTCACGCAAGGCTTGAAATAGCGACACTGGACGATTCTGAAGTCTTATCTGGTTGCTTCTAGGTTTTTGCTAGGCTTTAGCTAGGTTAGTCACGACACGGATGTCCAAACTCCAGAACCGAGCGTTTGCACCTCATAGATCTTCGGGCACGTCGTCGTTGGTGTAAGGCTTCCATCGCTTTGGGCTATTCTCGCAGCTGCCATTGCCTTTCCCGTTCCTTAGTATGGCAGATTCCAACTAGTCGTCCCAAGCCTGTAGGAAGAGCGCAGCTGGGTGGCCTTCTTTATTTCTCATTATTTTTTTCTTTCTTTCTTCTCTTTCTTTCTATTTGTTTCTTGTATCTCTATTTTGTATATGTTTCTTTCCGTTTCTTTCTCTTTCTCACTCTTTTTATCTTTATTTCTCTTTCTTCCCTTTCTTTCTCTCTGCTTTTTTTCTTTCTCTCTTTCTATATCTTTCTTTCTATAGCTTTCTCTCTCTCTTAGTGAATCAGCAGAGAGGGTTGTGGAGGACTACCATGTGTAGCAACCTCCCCCTATTTCTATCCCTTTGCCCCTTTCCTTTCAAATGGAAGAATAAAGTTTTCACTAGAGCTGTGCGAATAGAAAAATTTTGGGTGCGAAGCGAATTCAAATATTGAAGTGTGAGTGCGAATCGAATAGAATATTTTTCGAATATTTCTCGAATATTTCTAGAATATTTTTCGAATACTTCGAAGCGAAATTGCAGAAAAAAAATGTTGGAGAGGATTCCTAAGCATATTCTTATGAGATAGCAACATGAAAGTGTTTCTTTTCGCTAGGTTGAAGCGCAATGTAGAGGCCGAATTGTATTTATGTACATGATTTGGCGCAACCAAAGTGTTGTCGACAACACTTTACATGGGGTAAGCAAAGATGCCATTTCCTCAGCCTCTCCTCCTCTTTCAACTTCTGTGGAAGGCTAACTGATGTGGCGGACAAGGGTGTGCTCCCTTCAAGTCCAGGGTTCCAAATCTGCCTCCAAGACATCGATATATAATAACATCGTAAATTTTGGATGCTTAAAAGCTTCGGCGTCCGATTTTTTGGACTTCCTGCCCAAATTTCAGGTCCAAAACAGCATTAATTGAGCCCCCACCTCTGCCACATCTTTCATCTCCATGTTGGAACCAGCGTTTTCTTGAGTTAATACACTTGCGACCGTAGCGGAGCTTGAAAGGCAGCTTTGCCGCGATGCGGCGGTGTGATGAGGTGAAGCATATTAAAAATCTGAAGGGGTCACTTTTAGTCTGACGTATACACTTGCGACCGTAGCGGAGCTTGAAAGGCAGCTTTGCCGCAATGCGGGGGTGTGATGAGGTGAAGCACATTGAAAATCTAGGGACCACTTCTAATCTGACGTTGACTGTCTCTTGGCTATGTTCGACCGTAACGGAGCTTGAAAGGCAGCTTTGCCGCAATACGAGAGTGTAATGAGGTGAAGCATATTGGAAATCTGAAGGGGTCACTTTCAGTCGGACGTTGACTGTACAGTCAACTGCCGATTTTTCGGACTCCCTAGGGTCCGCGAAATCGTCCGAAAAAACAAATTCATGCTTTCTTATTCTGCTCAAGTGGTCAAATCGCCACAGCCACGTCCGAAATAGCTTTAATGCCTCCCAGTACAATTATCAGGCATTGTGGTGCGCTCCCAGGCTCTCGCAAATACATTCGGTACCTGCCGCGAACCCCGCTTAACTACGTACGTGCCAACCGCCACTTTTGCATCTCGTGATGAGCGCCGCTGATAACAGCAAAGCGCGGAATATATTACGGCTATCTCGCATGAAGCGTTTGTAAACGATGACGCGGAACACAGACTGTGGCGGAAGAGCGGACGACTCGACCGGCTTTCCCCGATGTGTGCGCGCAAACATGCGCACACACATCGCCGAATCGCCGCCGATACGCAGCATTCGCTGCCGTGTCAAGCTGATCGTTTCTAGTTGTGTGCAGCACATCACCAACTAAGCTGACGCCGTCACTTTACTGTTGCTGTATCGTACGCACGCATTTATCATGAAAGGGTTCGTGATGCGCACTTAGTTCCTGACCGCACACGGGCGCGGCAATGGCGAGCTGGTTTCGTCCGCGAAGGCAACGCGTCTACGCGGCGCACTTAGTGGTCTCGCAGAAAGAGGCAGCAAGAATGGCGGCGCGGCGCATTTGGGTTCTCGCCTATTAACCCTTTGCGGTCCGTTGCCGACAACGCAACACGGCCGTAGCAGTCCGCTGTCGGGCCCCGCCCGACAAGGGTGTTCATGGTTTAAATTTTGCTGTTTTCTCACCGCGAGTCGCGCGCATTTTTTGTATACATGAAGGGCCATCTCTTGAGGAATAAGTGAGCTTTGTTTGTTGAGGTTTTACTTTTTTGACACTAGGGTGCAGCACTATGATCAGCACGGGGCCTAGAGCGTACCCACTTGCGCGCGCGGTTCGCTGAGAAGCATGGCCACGTTTTCACCGCGTGCGTTTTACGGCGGTGCTTTTAGCGAAAGCGAGGATGACTTTAGTGAGGAAGAGAATTACGTGCCTCCACCAGACAGTGATGACAGTGATTCGACAGAAGTGAGTGACGAAGACGACGACGGCGGCGGTGGAAACCTGCAGTAATAACCCTGGCCTGCACACAGGGGAATGCTTTGAGCGGTATCATACGTTGCCCAAATATCACTAAAAGAGTTGCCTGCAGAATGCAGGAGCAAAAATAAATATCCTGTGCGTTTCTCTTCCACAGCTTGTGTTTTTATTCGCGGCGCCAGAAACTGGCGAAATAGTTTCGGACCGCTAGAGCCGGAAAGTGGGTAAAGGTTTTGGACCGCAAAGGGTTAAATGCGTGCAGTACGCATGCAACTGCGCTAGGCCACGTGCACTACCGAGCAGTTAACTGTAGATGCTTATCGTAAGGGTTATCAGCGATTAAGCCGTACTGGCGCGTTTGCCAGCTGCTGCCATCACGCCTCTGTGCATTTCCGCTGCTTATTCGTAACCGTAACATCGCCGCACGGCGCCGCGATAGCGGCCCCTTTGAATTTCTGGTCTGCTTCACCCCATTACGCGTCGGCATTGCGGCAAAGCTGACTTTTGGACTCTGCTACTGTCTCAAACAGATCGACTCGCGAAAGCGCTGGTTCGAACCTACGAGATGATAGACGCGGCAGAGGTGGGGGCTTCAAATAATGCCTTTCGGACCTGCAATTTTGGCAGAAAGTCCGAAAAATCGGACGCGCAGTAGCTTCAGCGTCTGAAATTTTGGACGGTCTAATACATTGAAGTCTATGGGGCTGGTGACGGTGCCGCGAGAGCGTCCGAATTTTCGAGCATGTCCGAAAAATCGGGCGTCCGAAAAATCGGCAGTTGACTGTATTTGTTTTTGGGAAGTTCAAATAGTTCGAATAGTAAAATTCCAGTGCGAATCGAATCGAATAGCAAACGCTATTCGAAAAATATTCGAAATTTCGAATATTCGCACACCCCTAGTTTTTACCTACCTACCCAGTGGTGAGTAGTGAGATTTGCCCAATTTTTGTGGCACATACCCTTGATGATGATAGTTTTATAATGGGCCGCACAAAATGGTCAGCTTAAACAGCTTCGCTGGTAAAAAAAAAATGATGGTCATTTTCTGATGCTCGTGTTTCGTCGAAACTGTCCAGAGTGCTGTGGCCTTGTCAGAATTGGAACCATGTTCTATTCAATTGTGAGGATGAGGATATTGAAGGAAGTCCCAAAGCGCAATGCTGTAAGGAGACTTGCTGTCAGTTAGTGCATAGAACAAATTGTATTGTTTAGCAGCAGGGCAGAAAACCTGTGAAACTTGCAAAATACTATAGAAAAGGAATAGTAATAACGTGGATCAATAAGTTGTGCTAGATAGCCCCAAGAATGGAAAAATTAATACAAACACAACAACTTTATACAACCAAACAATGCAGAATGTAAGTAAATTCTAGTAGGTTAAAATATGACTTTCCAGTTGTCTTGCTTCACTGTTGTTCCCTGAGCTGCTCACAGTTGTCCTTCAGTTTCATCAATAGTTCGTGTAGCGGTGTTACAGTATTGGGGATCAATCTGATTTGACAGGTCACACATTGGCATTGCATGCTGGACAATGCTCTGACAATGCCCTGTCTCGAAACCAGGTTACGGCAGTGGCCACTCTGAGTACCGCTGCTCTACGGCCGCAGCGGCCACAGCCACCAGTTGTCACAGCCACCACCACCATGACAGTTCAAGAGATGGTTGCTGTGGCAACGGGTCAAGTTCGTGGGCTACCGGTGAGCAGCGCCGTCACCACTGCGGGTGGCAGTACCCCCGCTGTGGTCTCAGTCACCAACCTCACCTCTGCCCAGCTGCAGCCCGCTCCGCAGAGGATCTCGGCCGTAGCAGCCGGTAAGCTACCATTCTTGCACGCTCGACCTTTATTATAGCGCTAGTAGTTGTCGCAGTCACTGATTGATATTTGGACACTAGTCATTCAGACACTCAATTTGGACAGCTTTACAGTACTGCCACTCTACTCTTGGGCATTATGTATACAAATGACGGATGGCTTTGGCATCGTACACTTTAAAAACATTGCTCTCTTTGGGGTGTTCTTTCGCCACACAACAATAACCATCGTCTGGCTTGCTTGCATTGCCTTGAAAACTCAGCCCTTGCCTCTTTCTTATTAAGAATGCCATGTCATGCTGATAGTCACAAGCTGTTCTTGGACTGAAATTACCAGGCATGCATTGTTTAAGGGGAGACGCGGGTCTTGGAATGGTCAAAAATGGTCAAAAAATCGATTTTTCGCAAAGCTTATTTTCGAGGCGTTTGTACTTCTGAGCACCTACTCTCAAATTGCTAACGCTAAATTCGGTCGGGAAACGCGATAAAATCGGCTTTCAAAGCACCCCGGCAGCACTAAAATGTCCCGAAAAGCACGAAATTTGTTCGAACTTCCCGCGCGCGCCATGAGCGTTGCAGCGGGCCGAGCGCCGCCATCTTGGGCTAGATTTGAAGCTGTTTTCTTTGTGCACATTTTGCGCCATCTCAAAATGGCGTCGCTCAAGCAGAACGGCCGCCGTCGCGGGTTTTCTGAAGGTCGTTTCCAGGCCACTGATTGGCTCTCACGCGGCGCGCTTTTCAAGCGCGCCTTTCCGAGTCTCCCATTGGCTGGCGCGACCGACACGTCTTTTTTTTTTCTTTGTGTTGGTTTCTCCGCCCGCCGTGGCTGTCCGTTTGTGTGCGCCTGCTTTTGCGATCGTGCGTGTTTCCACTTTGTGCCGGTAGTTTTTACACGCGATCGAGATGCCTGGAGACTCTCGTCTGAAACCATCGACGCAACGAGCTTTTGGAAGCCGCAAAAAACGGGCTTGGAACAAGAAGGCGCCGGCTACAAGTGCACCGTCGGCAGCGGAGTTGGAGTCGCGGCCGGACCCTTTGGATCTGCCGGGAACTTCAACTGACGACACCGTGGGACCAAGTTCGACTAGCGAAACACTTCGGGTTGATGCCGCGTACTACTCAACGGCGGAGCAGGCGCAGCGAGTTGAGAGATCGGCGCAAACGAAGACTGTTCTGTCTGGAAAGTCGGCTACCCAGCGCAAGTTCGACCTTCTTGGAGTCAGCGCGGAGCGCCAGACCGGTGACGCCGGGACCGATTTTTTGCTCGTCGATATGAAAGTTTTGAATAACTTTTTTGCACAAGCGAAGTGCGACAAATGCGACGCAAAAAGTCTCAGCGTGAAGAAGGCAACGGACAAGGAGTACGGCCTTGCAGTAAAGCTTATTTTTTCTTGCAGCAGTTGTGATTTCGCAGCACCGTGCCAGCAGTTGTGAGAGCCTGCTGGCACGGTGCTGTGAAGGGAAGACCCAGAACGCGAGTGAGTCTTCATTCAGTCATCTGGACCCAAACTTCAAAGAATGGGAACGCTTCGCTGGAAAGTGTGAAGCGAGCTGCCGCTGAGGCTGTTGCCATGTACATACAACCAAGGAAGAAGGGCAACCAACGAGTCCATTGCTGCAAGTTTGGGCTATGTTGCTGGGGATTGCCTTGTTCGACGAAGCCTAGAAAAAGACTCTGTGTTTACGCAAGGCAAATGCAACTCATCTGAAGAGCACCAACACAAAAAAGACTTGCAAGGCGACACAAAACGGGTGCAACTGAAGATTACAGTCCTGGACTACTTTGAAGGTATTCTCTCAAGCATAGCAACCTATTACCCAGGGTAACATGCTGCCTAACATCTAGAAGGTTCTTCCTAAAGACTGAAAAGACATGAGCAGCCAGTCGCTTGAGCCTCATACCCCATGGCTTTTCCAGAACCCCCCAGCCGCTTGTGATGGTGTGGTTTTGATCATGCTTTACACATTGGAAAATTTTTTTAGATATGATTCCTTGGGTGGAACAAGACACTTTCTGTTTTGTTTTGAAGGGAAACAGATGGGGAACATGTGAATAAAATTTATGATTAAAGGTTCCTTTTAGAAATTTATACAGTGCGTGTCAAAATTCAAACGCCATTTTCTCAGCTTCACATTTTTTGCCAACTTGACCAGCCTTACGGATCTTTTCATTATGTTTCTGTGAGGTAATTTTGATAAATTTTATACCGTTGAATTCGTAAGAAATAGGACTGTGGAGCTATGCTATCTTTTTGTGGCTAAGATGAACATATGAAATTTTGTGAACAATAATGTGAGCTAGTTGCATTTCAAGATGACACAATGTCAATACAATTGAAAGTTCTTATATGATGATATATCTCAGTGACAATATAAATAGCATAGCTCCACATGGCAGGTCTTTGGCTACAGCTGCATCTTAAACAGAACCTAAAAATACTGAGGGAAAGTGTCTTAATGACCCGTAAGAAATTACCTAATTAGATTTCACTTATGCTCTCACAATTTGATAACTAATTGAAGTACATGAAAACTAATTATATTTTTGAAAACAGGAGGAAGAAATACATATACACACCCAATTTCATTACAATATCTCCAATAATAAAACTTTTCGTTTCGAGACCAGTGTCTCCCCTTAAGCAAGGAAAGGCACAAAAGTTAGATGACGGATACTGTTCATTGACAGAAATCATGCACAAAAGAGGGCGCAATTGTTCATTGGTCCGTCTACAGAACTTGCTGATTGATGATTCAGTCATCATGACAAGCAGGAAGTGCAGTGTGCTACAGGAGTGCTGCGAATGCAGCTTCCTGGTGGCTCTTTACACCTTGTCACTGTGCTAGCGCAATATCAATAAAGTCAGAAGTGGGAACACAAAACGCACAAGTTTTAAGTTAATGCACTGTTTAGCTGTACACATTGTGCGTTTCCCTTTGTCATTTTTGCCGGTGTTATGCTTGGGTAGTAACAACCAAGTGTGGATTATTTCTTTTGATACCATTCTAAGATTGGTGCAAGGTCTTAGTCCACCGCCTTTGCTTTGCTTGCTCTGTGCAGTGAGCCAAGTGACTGCAGCTCAAGGGGTGGCCAACGTGCAAGGGGGCCGCAGTCTCACTGCTTCTCAGCTGCAGGCAATGCGTCAAGGCAACTTTCTGCGCCAACAACAGCAGCAACAGCAGAGGATGCAGGTAATGCTTCGCACTGCCTTGTTTGGATTACTGTCACAAGACTGGTGAACATGCCCATTAGCTTTACACTGGCAACTATTTTTTTTCCAATCCATCGAAAGAAAGAATTTTGCACTGCTGTTTGAGACGATTCTTAGGAAATTCTCAAAACAAGCTTTCTCTTCGGTGCATTGAACTGTAGCTGAAATGGTGTCGCACTTCTGTAAGAAGTTGGGTTAACTACTGCGTGTGTTTTTAACATTGACCACCAACCCCTGTGAATGGCATTTTCTTGCCTTTGACCAGACAGCTTAGAAGAAACCAACGTGAATAAAATTAATCCGTAGCCCTGCACTACAGCATGCCTCATAATCATATTGTGGTCCTTATGTGTAAAACTTCAGTATTTAATTTATTACTTTTAATTTAAGAGATCAGTGAAATTTTAAAACATCCGTAGATGTCCTTGTTGTGCTGGAGCACACCATGTCAGTAATGCGAGTGCAGGTTTAGATGGATTGCGCAGAGGAAAACATGTTTTGTTGTGCGCATGCGCCTGCAATACATGTGTACTGCATGAGTGTCGCCACGTGCGTCACAGGAGCAGCAGCTCAAGCAACAGCAGCTGAAGCGCCTCCAACAGCAGCAGCAGCTGGCCGCGGCTGGTGGCACCACCCAGGCCACCGTGGCGGTGCCCGTCAGCCTCGCAGCGGGTACGGCCAAAGTAGCCGTGTCGGCCGCGGTTCAGCAGGCGCGCCCCCTGTCGCAGCAACAGCAGCAGCAACAGGCCTCCACAGCGCAGCAACAGCAAGCTCAGCAACAACAGCAGGCGGTTGCAGCGGCAGTGGCAGCCGTGAAGGCGGCCACGCCTCTGGGGACCGCGAAGCAGCAGACGGCCATAACGCGCAACCTCACCGAGGCCGAGATGGCTCAGCTGCTCAAACGTCGAGAGCTCCAGCAGAAGCAGGTGCGTGCACAACGGGTGAGCGGCAGTGTGCGACACACCGGGTCAACGGTGGAGGGTTTATTTTTATTTCTTCGAATACCCCAAGGGCCCACTAGGGGCATTACATAGTGGTGGAAACGAGGGGTGTGTGAGTATCAAGTTTTCTACTTCGAATCGAATACTTTGTAAAAATATTTTCATATACAGATAGTACAATCATTGACTTTTCGAGAAAAAAAATTTTTTTCACCTGCCAGACATGAGAAAGAAAGTTTGGTGTGAAGCATATAATACACTGGAACATTATGCATTGTACAACACTATTGCTTGACAGTACAGTCGCCGACGGACTTTTCGGACTCCAAAAATTTGGACTTGATAGATATTTCGGACTTCATAAATGCACCGTCAACATTCCCATAGAACTAATGCATTTTCGCAACCGATTCTTCAGACGAACTTGCACCCAAAAGTTCAATTTTGAGTGCAAAAGTTCAAAAGTTCAAAGCCGCCATGTTGGATTCTCCGCTGGCTTGGTCGAGTTTGGCTTCCTGTGGCCTGTTGCATAGCCTCCAAGAATGGGAGTGCATACAATCTTCACGTTTCGGATGGCCATGCCCGCTCTTCCTTCGCTGACAAAACACTTTAGCGGACGCTTTTTCTTTTTCAGTCAGTCTTATCGTCATCATTACTTTTTTTCTTTTCTAGCGTTCATTCCGCATGTGGACATGTTGGTGGTGTGTCAAGTTAAGATGTGCGCGTCCGATTTTCTCTGCCGTTGCGGTTGCTCAGTGGTTATGGTGCTCGGCTGCTGACCTGAAGCACGTGGGTTCGATCGCGGCCGCGGCAGTCACGTTCCGATGGAGACAAAATGTTGGAGGCCCGTGTACTGTGCGAGCAGGTTAAACAACATCGGCCCTCCACTACGGCATCATTAAATCCCACAAACCTACCAACCGAGATGTTGTGTGCATCTTTTTATGGGCAGCTTCGAATTTTGTGTGCTTGGTGCCATGGGGCTATCTCCTGTGCCGCCCGCATCGGTCGGCAGCAGCGATCGCCGACGCGCTGACATCACTGTAGCCTAAATACAACCAAATCTGCTCGTCCCCAAGCATAGCATGAAGCAGGGCATTATTGGGGTTTTTTTAGGCTGCTCTAATCCAAATAAACTTCATTTTCATGGCCTAACAACTTTTTCGGACTGGTCAATTTTTCGGACTATTTTGCGATCCCCGAGAGGTCCGGAAAATCGGTCGGCAACTCTGTAGCTTATGCAGTTATTTAATGTTCTTATGAAAGATGGATAGCTGTTAGTATGTTCGGGAAGCAGTGACACTGTTGTGCTTGTCACCATTCCTCCAGACAACAGAAATGACCTCTCACTAGACACACTAGCATAGAAGTGTTAATCTTGTTGGCATAGTTTAATCCTCTAAGCATGCTTTCTTTATTGGGAGGAGCAGTGACAACCTATCAGCATGATGTTCACTCCAGGTGCTTCATCTTGGGATAGCCCTGAATAATACTTGGCTTCTTTATTCTTGGACATTTCTTCTCAATTTGGCAATGGCTCCCCATTTGTGGCTTGCCCACTTATTACTTCATTAGCTCCCCTGCTTATAACTTACACCCTACTATTACTGAAATCCTGCTACTATTTGAATTTGCTTTGAAATGATTTGATACTAATTACCATTCGCTTAGACTTCGCTTTGAACCAAAAAGTGATATTCGCTGCTTTTGCAGTTGCCCTCTCCTCCTCCTCTGTTTGGGTTGCAGGAGAGGGTAGGAAGCATATACATGCATATGCCAAGGAAAGCAGTTACAGCCTTGAAGAAGACAAGTCCGCTTGTCGAAATGTCGGCTCCAGCGACACCCTGTGTTGGTGAATTTTTCATCCCTGTTTAGATAATACCTTGCATGACTGTAAGAACATCCGGGTACACAGGTCTCATGTAATTTTCTTTTCTTTTGTCATTTTTTTCCCGGCCTTTTCGTTTTCTTACCAGATGGCAGCTGCCCACCTCCTGGCACAGGCGCAGCTTCAACAGCAGCAGCAGCAGCAAGCGCAGCAGCAGCAGCAGGCAGGCCAACAGACGCAGCAGGTGGTAGCCGTCTCCCAGCAACAGCAGTCCCTGGCCGGTGCAGTACAGACGCCCGTCGCCACACTGGTCAAGACAGTGTCGGCACCATCAGCGCTCGGGCCCAGCCAGACTGCCGTCACCATTCCCGTCTCAGCAGTCACCATGGCGGGCGTCAACATCAACGTTAGCCTCGCGCAGGTGGGTGTCCCATTAAAGGTACACTGCATCAGTGGTTGTTAGCCAGACTTCTTATGGCAAAATAGTGCAACTTAAATGAAATACAAAAGGTGACAGCCAGATAAGCACTCTCAGGCTTCGTGTGAAGATGTATTTATCAATTGCTATTGCACGCCCGATTTTTCACCACGCGTGAAAGTTTTCGGTGCTTCGCAGTACGGGTCACCGAGCCCATTAGAGTCAAATATCACGTGAATTCGGATGCTGAAACTCTTCCGCGACAGATCTTTTGATAAATTTTTGGTTCGAAGGCATTACTTGAAGCCCCCACCTCTGCCGTGTCTATCATCTCGTAGGTTCGAACCAGCACTTTCGCAAGTCGATCTGTTTGCGACAGTAGCAGAGTTCGAAAGTCAGCTTTGCCGCAATGCCGATGCGTTATGGGGTGAAGCAGGCCAGAAATTCAAAGGGTCCGCTATAATGGGGCCGTGCGGTGATGTCTTTACGAATAAGCAGCGGAAATGCGCGGAGGCATAATGGCGGCAGCTGGCAAACGCGCCAGTATGGCTTAATCGCTGACAACCCTTACGATAAGCATCTTCAGTTAACTGCTCGGTAGTGCATGTGGCCAAGCGCAGTTGCAGGCATACTGCACGCATTTAATAGGTGAGAACCCCAAAGCGTCGCGCCGCCATTCTTGCTGCCTCTGTGCAAGACCGCTAAGTGCGCCGCACAGATGCGTTGCCTTCACGGACGAAACCAGCTTGCCATTGCCGCGCCCGTGTGCAGTCAGGAACAAAGTGCGCATTACGAACCCTTTATGATAAATGCGTGCGTACGATACAGCAACAGTACAGTGACGGCGTCGGCTTAGTTGGCGATGTGCTGCACACAACTAGAAACGATCGGCTTCACACGGCAGCAAATGCTGTGTATCGGCAGAGATTCGGCGATGGGCGTACGCATTGTTTACATGCGCACACGCATCGGGGAAAGCCAGACGAGTCGTCCGCTGTTCCGCCACAGTCTTTGTTTTCCGTGTCATCGTTTCCAAACGCTCCATGCGAGAGAGCCGTAATCTATCCTCCGCTTTGCTGGTATCAGCGGCGCTCATCACGAGATGGCACGTAGTTAAGCGGGGTTCACGGCAGGTACTGAATGTATATGCGAGAGCCTGGGCGCGCACCAAAATGCCTGATAATTGTACTGGGAGGCATTAAAACTATTTCGGACGTGGCTGTGGCGATTTCACCGCTTGAGCGGAATAAAATCGCATGAATTTGTTTTTTCGGACGATTTCGCGGTCCCTACGGAATCCGAAAAATCGGACGTTGACTGTATTTAATTGCATAACATATGCACACCATATTTTAACACAACAGCGTTAAAGGGTTTTTTTCGCAGAAATTACGGTGTCGGCGCCAACGTCATTGGTTGTGAGCAAAAAATCAGCGTTGTCCATGAGCGAAAATTCGAGACAGATGCAAATAAATAAATGATAAAATTATTTGGTTCAAGTGGGAGTTGAATTCAGGCCTTCTGCATGATAAGCAGGTGCTCTACCACAGAGCCACATTATTACTTAGAACTGCTTCCGAAAAAAACCCTATACCAATGTTGTGTGATGCGAGGAGTCTCCTAACGCATGTAATACTGCGTGGCAGGAGCGTAGAATTGTGCCAGGTGTCAAGGAATGAAATGCGCAATGAGTGAGGTTAAAGGCCCACCCATTACAAAGTTCTCAGACATATTTAATCATCATCGTGAGCAAAATCATCAATAAAGTGAGCAGCTTGGTGTAATTGTTGGCCACTTTCCATGCCTCGCAGCAGGGAAAAGTGAACACCTCGAAACCGACCACCACAGCCTCTGTGACACCGCAGCAGATGCAGCTGCGGCAGTTACAGATTCAGCAGCAGCTGCTGCAACAGCAGCAACAGCGAAAAGTTACACTCCAGACGCAGCAGAAGGTGGCCGGCCTCTCCCAGGTACGCTGCTGCGCTTTGCCTCTCTTTCAGGCTTTTCATTTCACCTTGTGCATGCCGCCCTTCTGAAGGTACTAATTGTTGGGCTAATTGGTCATGCATAATTGGCTGAAGCATATTAGTGCAAGGAATAAAGTGACAAACACAAGAAAGAAGTGCTTGTCTTTGTCTTCTTTCTTGTGTTTGTTGTTTTATTCCTTTCACTAATATGTCTCAGCCAGTTAGGCTAAGTACAAAGCAAAGGTACAGAGGGCCGTTAAAAGTGCGGAGCACTTTGGGGCGCAGGCTGTCATCTCATGTCATCTCATGTCGTCACGGCGTATAGCATAGCCATGCATAGTATAGTATAGCAAGGGGGTGGGAAAGGGAAGTGAGGGTGAGGAGGAAGGGAGAAGGTAAAGCATAGCATAGCCATGTGTAGTACAGTCGTACATTGGTATAACAAATACTGTTATAACGATTTTTCGGTTATAATGAACTAAATGATAAATCATGTTACCATTCGTAGTGCATTACGAGTATACGTTTATAACGAACTTTCGGATATAGCGGAATCATTTTCGAGTCAGATGCAACTTCGTTATAATCGGGTTTGACTGTATAGTACAGCAAGGGTTGGGAAAGGGAGGAGGTGGGGGAAGGGAGGTGGTACGGGCAAAGCATAGCCTAGCTGTGTATAGTATAGTATAAAAGGGATGGGAAGGGGAAGGGTGAGGAGGAGGGGGAAGGTAAAGCATAGAACCCACAACTAAAGATTGTGGGTTCTATGCTTTAGGTCCGAGCCCACTAGCAAAGGTTGTGAGTTCTGATCCCACCGACGGAAAGGGTGCTTTTCGTCACCTTTATTTTGTTTTCAATTTAGGTCATAATCCTACAATACAGTTGAAAACAACAAATAATGTGCCCTATGTGTTCCTTGGCTTAATCGTCTGTTGGTTTTGTTGGTTATGTCTAACAAAGAAATGAGTCCCTCGAACAATTGCCCTCTCTTACTAATTGTGTCCGAGTTGCATGAGCTAAGCGTGGAATGTCATGAGTTGCCACGGCTTGTCTCCCCAGGCTCAGCTGCCGACGGGCAAAGCACCGACAGTGGCCACCCAGTTGGGCACAGTGCAGATAGTTCAGCAGGGGTCGGGACAAGGGGCCAAGGCCACAACCCTGCCGTCAGCCACGGCCATCACTGTACAGCAGATCATCAAGCAGGTGCTGCCTGTAAACCAGAACTTTCTGGTGAGTGTTTCACCCTTTACTGTCTCTGCAGCTGCAGTAAACTCTCAGTTTATGTAAATCTCTGAAACGGAATTGCTGCTTTTAAATTGGACAACTGCCTCTAATGTGATTGGTCTGATACTTGAATTCTGCACCCCTGTTCATCTCTCAGTAAATGGAATTACTCTTAAAATGGAACATACTTTCCCAGCCCCTTCAGGTTTCGTTTAATGAGTCTACTGTAGTAAACACAGATGTGAGTTTCAAACAAGGTAGAAATTCAGGGGAAAAGAAAAAGTTTGAAATGATGAGGAATTGTTGAATGATAATCGTCAACTGAGGTCTTTGTCGAAACGCCGGTCGAAACATGTCTCTCATTGCCTACAGAATCCGGATCTGTGGAGATGGCATGCAATGGCTTCGTTCAATTCAAAATGCAATGCAAATTTTCTTCTGCAAATAACTAAATTGTGTGTTAATGGGGGTAAAACGGGATTTGGACACACTCATTCTGACTTCATCTAAACGCGAAAAGATACACCGACCAAAAAAGAACGCAGTTTACTTGACGTTTTGGCCTCCTGTACGGGAGTCTTGTTCACAACCACGAGGTTGACTTCTTGTGTAACACTGTAACACCTTTCACAGAACCCAGGTGTTCTGCGAAACTTAGTTTGAGAACTTTTGGTCTAAATGATATGGTGTTTCATTTTAGTGTCTCTTGTGGCTGCTGTTCTGAAACCGCTCCATTTTTAAATGTTGTGTACTTGCTTGTGCACCATGGCTGGCACAATGTGTTGTGCATGACCTGTAGTCATTTGATCCCTCATCGTTGCACCTGCCTGTCACCATAGTTTTCTACAATATTTACTACAGGGAACTGTGGTGCTGTGATCGTTCAGCCACTGTAGGAATGATGCGTAGTACATAGGATTTGCCTAGTCTTCATGTTTGCGGCTTCAAAGGCACTTGTGGCTTTGTTTATTGTTGTGTTTTGGTGGTGAAGTAAAGGTGCTGAACTTTTGCTGAACTTCTACCAACAAAGCGGCTGCAGGCCACACAGAGCCGAAAGAATGAAGCTTAGGCAAATCCATGCACTGTTCATCATTCTCATGCTGGCTGAAGTGCCATGCGTTACAGCTCCCCTAAACACTAGCACCAGATTTCCCTCAAGTCTACTGTTATGAAACTCTACGCCTGTCACTACAACAGGTGTCGAGTGCGGTGCAGTCAGCGGCGGGTGGTAGCTCCAGCGGCGCGACCACAGTCAGCCCGGCGACTCAGGTGCAGCTGCACGCCATGCTGCACAAGCCAGCCGTGAGCACGGTAGCCCTGGCTGCACCGACAGCGGCCTCTTCGGGGGCCACTGCAGCCACCCTGGTGCCCACCCGCATCATGGCGCTGCAGCAGCCACCCGGACAGCCCACCGCAGTGGCCCTCAAGCAGGGCCTGCAGGTCAGTACTAAATATTTTACGCAGATGACGGAGGAAGGGGCAATGGCGTAGGTGCGAGATTTAGTAGCTTACACTAACACCGCTGACAAACAACATGCAGAATAACGATGCAGTACGCTAAAAGACAAAAATATTTCACTGAGTTATACAAGCATCACATACCTTTGCACTCGACTCCTAGGATTCTAGGAGATGATCCACTTATTTCCTTGTCACATAATCTTGTCAATTTCTTAAATGAAAGTGCCATTTTACATAAGCTTTAGAATTATATAATGTTTACTGTTTATTACATAGCACCTTGTGACTGGCGCAGCTTAGCCTCAGTTGCTCTTTTTCATAAAACCCAAGCTGACTAACTGTGTTCCATATGCTGTCCTGTGTGTTGGTTCGGCATTGTGTAACTAGAGATTCGCTCAAGGGGTACCTTAGTTTGGGCTGGTTTGTTCATTGTCGGACTCATTAGGAAGTGGCAGCGCATAGGCACAAGGACAGAGAAACAGCCAGTAGTGTCTACCGTGTGTCTTCGTTCTTGTGTCTTTGCGCTGCCACTTCCTAACAAGTTACTAGGGAGTTCCGGCCATCTGGTATTCTGGTGTACGCAGTGATATTTGCTTAGTACTGGTTTACGTGTTGTGTCCGTGAGTAGGATCCAGTATTCTGATGCATATATAGGCAGTGGCATTTGTGTGTTATGGGTTTTTGGTGGCGACCTCTTGTGGCACTTTGCCTAACCACAATTATAGACACTTTTTCTTGTGTTCGTCTGAGCAATGTTATTGCTGCAAAAAATATTTAAAACTTGTGGAGGACGCTTGAGCTTTGCCTTCCAGAGTAGAACACGATAGCGTTATCAGGCTCTATTCACATTGCCTTCTCATTAATTAGCCAGGCTTCGCCTGTGAAGTCCCCACTATGCCATCATTCATCATTTTGCAAATTAGCGAAGTGCCCACTACGTGTCTGTAAGGCAGTACCTGCACCTACTCAGTTTTCTTGTGACGTTACACACTTACAGTGCGTAATGTGTTGCATGGGCCAGCAACAGTTGATGTGGTCACCCGAATTTTTTTCAGTTCTGTGTGCTGCGAAAGTGATGTCCACATAATGCTTGCACGGTGATGCTGGAATGTTTGCCTCATGTTTTGTTGAACTAGCATGAGGTAAAAGACTTGGTTCAAATGTTAATTTATTTTCGGTGCAATCTTCTGTCAAATTTTTTCCCCGTTTTGTTTTGATTATTGGATGGGTTCAGTGCATGTAGCTACCACAAAGTTTTCTTTTGCGAAAACCTTGTGCAGCGCATATCGGATCTCTTTTTTTTTTTTTTTTTTGTCGTCCTTATGGAGAGTATACCCGCAGCTGGATGTGTGTGCCCTTGTGGTACCTGTGCCTGCTATTCCGTTTGTATTATTTTCCTTGTTTTGATTTTGAGCATTGCTTGTTCTGTTTTCTTTTTTTTTTTTCTTCCCCTCTCCCCCTTTCCTTCTCTCTACCCTCTTCCGCATGGATGCCTGCCGTACTCATCCCGCTAAACCCGATGCAACAACGCACAGCCGTCTGCGTCCGACCAACAACCCGCCAAAAGAGGCGGAGCACCACCTTCCCAGTCCGCTCCTGACTCGGGGCGCCTATGATTGTTGTCTCCTTGCTTGAGACACGTCCTCCCCTCTTACTACAAACATCCTCCTTTCCCACCCCTTGCTGCCGTGTTCTTCACCAGGTGATCGCAGCCTCGGCAGGAACGGCGCAAACCTCGTCCTACACCGTCGAAGGCTCTGCAGCCGCTCCCCTTGTTGCCAGCATCGTAGCCGACGCGGCTGCCCTGAAGCCCGTGGAAGGTGGCACCCTGCCCAAAGCCATTGCCGTGGCAGTCACCACAGCCACCGCAGGTACGGACAACTCTGTAGTGCCACCCAACGTGACGGCGCCGTCTTCGACGGAGACCATCACCCGGGCCGTCAGCGTCGACGTGAGCGCTGCCACCGTGCAGGCGGTTCAGGCGGCCATCGAAGCGGCTCGTCAACAGGGCTCACTGCCGTACACCATGCGCCTGAGGAACAACCCGCCCAAGCCCGCATAGTGGACTCCTCCTCTCGTGCACTTCCTCGTGTAGGCGTCTGTTCCGGCCAGTGCGCGTAAATGTGTTCTTCTCACTCGCTCGATGTGTGTGTACGTGTCCGCTTGTCGTGATAGTGAATAAGCAGGAACAGAACTGTGTACACCACGTGTTTGTTTCAATTGCGCGTCAAACGAGTGCTGGAAGGTGGCGAACGTTTGTTTTCTCCCTGTTCCGTCGGCCGAGTCACCGTTATAAAAAAAAAGGAAAAAATGCGGACTGCTTTTTAAATTGTTTTGTCTCTCGAAGGCGACCCTTTGCCTTAGATGTTGGTGCGTTTTTCCTGTGCTTTTCCCCGACCCTGGTGGCTGGAGACAAATGTTTAGGATGCATCTTTAGGAGCTTCATTCCACTAAAAGAAAATGGCGTACAGGGGACTGTTTTAGAAAAAAAAAACACATTGTGAGTTCAATGCAAGTTTCACGGTCCGGGCACATGGAGTGCAACACTGTATCGAGAGTTTTGAGTGATGAAATTCTGTGCCTTTACACTTGCATATTGTTGACCTTTCTTGACGTTTTGTTTAGTTTCTTTCTCTCTCTTTTTACATTTGTTTCTTGCTCTCTTTTTGTTTTGTAAGTGCAAGTGTTTGGGCACAGTCAGCTCTGCGTCTCCTCGTGTGCAAGACCGCAGGGCTGCTCGTTGTACAGCTGACACTCATCTTGTACATAAAGCCTCATTTCGAACACCCTGGTATTCGTGTATGTGTCTCACTCACAAGTGTCACCTTGCTGTACAGAGTGCACCAAGTGGAAGAACGAGTTCACATTACGCCACTTCGTCTTACGTGATCTTTGTAATTTATGCGAAAAAAAAGGGAATATAAATAAATGAAAGTGCTTTTGTTAGCTTCAGTTTTTAATTCCTCGTGGCTGGATGATACAGTGACAATCTGAATTTGTGTTGTCTGCGAAAGCGTTGTGTGCTGGCAAGTTTCTCTATTGACTATTTCTGCAGTGCTGCTGCAACTTTTGCAAGTACTGAGAGTTTCTAGAATGTGTGGACATTTTCCTGTGAGTTGGGAAAATTTACTCGAGTTCAGACGAAAATATGAGGAAGAAATGACATGGAACATGAAAAGTAGTTGATGGAATTGTAGGAAAAGCTTGTGCGCAAAAGACAGGACCACAGACAAGAAAACGCAGAATGAGCGCTTATGCCTCACTAACAGCAACTGGCCCGAAACAGCAATGTCCTGTAGTTTATAGCGGTAAAGCAAGCAGAATTCTGTAGATGAAAAAGATGTAACAGCAGAAGCGAGCTTCTTTTGTATCAAAGCTGAAAAGGTGAGAGAGAAACTCTTTTGTGATAAAGAGCGTAATCCTACCGAAGAAAATTTATGTACTGCAATCCTAGGCTTTTAAAGACGATAGTCTTTCTTGGGGAACTTAAAACTTAAACGCAGAAGTTTTGGTCTGTCTGTCTGTCTTTCTGTTTGTCTGTCTGTCACCGAATTCAGCCACCCGACCAAAGTTTAACCACTTGCGGAACGCCCAGCCATCTTGAACTGGTACCGCCGCTCATACTTGTGAACATTGTCGATCAAAAAGCAAATGTTACGCATATCTGAGGCGCAAAATCAATACATAAGTATTAGGTGGTGTGTTCCTTTACTAGAAAATATATAGATACGTAAATTCTAAAGAACCTAGTGTTTCTTAGGCTTCGTGGAAAATGGTAGTGTTTTCTTGGGCAGTGCGGTAAATGCGACGCTATTAGCCAGCTGCGGCGATTCAACATGGAGGAGGACTGGTAGTAAGGCCGGCAGATGACTATGGTCTTTCGACATTTGCAGCGAAGCACGCAGATACGCGGCCAATTTTTATGTCAATGTGCTGATGTTGACGTCTTATTGCGATATGACTTGCAGGGCCACTCCAAGCAAATTTTGCCGTCGCCGTGATGTTCCGAATTTGAAACTACAACGCTACCCCCCCCCCTTCGAGTCGCGCTGGATGTTGTTGGTGCGAGAGTGCGCCGAGTAATATAGCGTTGATACACGCTGTGTAAAGGCGTGTTGGAGCGCGCGTCACCTATGCTAACCAGCCTAGCCTTGGAGGTAATCTGCGGTGGCTACGAAGGCTGGACCAACGGAGATGCCTGGTGGCTTCGCGCGCACTTAGTGTTCGAGGACACGTTATTGTAAACAACGCGTCTTCAATCAATACAATCGACTGAGAGGAAAAAAAAAAGATGGATTTCGCTTTCGAGACGTCTTAGGCAAATTCATAATGGACCGCATGACTTTTTGCGATAGCACTTTTTTAGGTACACCTCAAGCGAAAATTTAGTCGACGGCGTTGTCGTCGTGGTATGCACAATGCCCAAGTACGATAAGGTCCCGTCTCGCCTCGCGTGTGGTATGCTGTGGAATGCAAAGAGCGCCGTCATCGCCCTCACGGAAGATTGCGTGTGTTTGCGCATTTAACACTCGGAAAGAGAGCTGTGAATTTCTCTGCTAGTCGGACGCGCCACCGAACCGCCATGAAGCGCTTGCTGGATCACTCGCGAGAACGACGGCGAAAACAACAGCAGACGAGACCGCTCCGCACGCTACGAAGAAAACGCCGCAATTCGACGCTACTGTTGCGTTGTGAATTTCCACTGACGTAAAGGACTAAATAACAACGTTCAGTTTTACCGATTTCGATAGTTGTACGAAGCAGAAAAGCGAGACCGCTGGATACGGGCCATTGTGAGCGTGTTGGGTAAGCGAAGTACCCCCGTTCTCCACAGCCGATCGTATGAGAAAGTGTGATAATGTGCCATGTGGCTATGCTGTTGTTTTGCGTAGCTCTGATGTAGAATCGTGGTAATCTTGACTATGAAGCTCAGCAGAGGCTCTGACCGCAGTGCGTGCCGTGTAACACGGAGTGAGCAGCTAAAGGCAGACGCACGCCGCGAGATCCTTCTGAGTTGGTCGTCACGCCACAGCACCGCGCGCGTACGTTTTGAAGGTTCAGAGTTCCGGTTCTAACTACCTAACATAGGCGTGGGGGCAGGGGGGGGGGGGGTCGGCCGCCCCCCCTATTCACCTAAGAGGGGGGCGCAACGTCAGCGCCATACATTGAAATAATAGGGAGGGGGGGGCGCTACGACGAACCTTCGCCCCTCCCCCCCCCCCCTGAAGGGGAACCCTGCGCACGCCTATGCTACCTAACACGTGCGTCATACAAGTAAATCGCAAAATGTTGGTCGGGACCAGCTTCAGGTTTGTTTTGCCCGTGGCTGGTGTGGTTGCCGTAGCCATCTCGGAGGCCGCGGTTTGCGCATGCAATGCGCAGGAAGCGAGAGATGTAGGGAGAAAGCAACTGAAAAGGCGAAAATCGTCGGGGCCATTCGTCCCTGATAAAGCGAGCCTTGTACCACTCATCGTAAGATACATACCTAAGTAAACTGATCGTGTATTTACTTCATCGCTTTGGCTTAATTTAACGCATTTAGGCGTTAGAGAACATACGTCGGAGGGCTTGCCTCGAACTCGATGAGTCTTGCGATGCTCGCTTGTACTTGTGTGTTGCAGTGCGCCGGAATGACTGAAACTTCGTTTGCGTTGCACCTGCAGTTTGCTTTGATGAGCCTTTTTTTTTTTTTTTTTTTTTTAAAGCGTGGATTGGCGGAAGACGCTTTCGAGGTCCTTGATTTTCAGGAAACCGCGCCTTGATACCAACGAAAGAGGGGGGGGGGGGGTGTTCTATTGTGGCCTATGCACATTCGCTTGCGGACGGCTCTCCTTGTACTACTTAGTTAGCGCCAGGGCTGCGATGAGGGCGCTGGTGGCGGTGTTTTTCGCAGCGCCGCCTGGGCAGTCTGACGTCTATTCTGAGATGACCAATTTCGGCGACAGTGTCTGTCTGCGAACGTAGAATCTCGCGTGTCCAATGACCGAGGCCAATCACCGCGTACCGAAAGTGAGGTTTTGGCGACATCTCCAAAAGTGATCGTCTCTGAATGCGGCCCCAGGCAGGGTAGTTCCGTTTCCCGCTTAGTCAGCTCGGAATGGGGAGATAACGCCGTAACTGGCGATGCCGTCCGCGCTCGCGCGCTTTAAGTAATCGGCGATTCACCGGCATCTCCGTGTTCCTGAAGCAGTTCGCGTTATTTCAAAGAAGCGAGAAACAACTCGATGCGTTTGCCCACTTCTGTTTACTTTTTTATAGTTTATTTCCAGCAAGCATGTTTACATACATGTTTGAGTCGTATGACTCAAACATGCTTGTAATGCAAACATTCGTAGACATCATGCTCGTTAATTTAAGTAGTATGCGAATGTTAACTGCACCATACGGGACCGCTAAAACTGTGCATTGCTATCGATATCAGTGCTTCGCCCTTCGGGCTAAACTGCCGTCATTCATTTCATTTTTCTTCAAATAGTTTTCAACTTTGCAGCTTTCTACAAAATTGATTTGCAATGCAGTTTCTAAAGCACTCTTTCAGCGAACGGCATTTGCAAGCGCAGTGAGCCGAAGACATGCTTGTCTAAAAAAACAAAAACGAGTGAGGGGATATATACCGAGGAATCAAGCCGGATGTGACGAGACGAAGGCGTCGCACGAGGAGTTATTGGCGGACACGGTACCGGCTGTGTAAATATAATACTCGACGTCTCTTGACAGTCGCGACACGAGAACAGCTTGGCGCCGTCAGCAATATAGCAGCGCTTATATATCTTTGTTCATATTTATTCGTACATCAGACGCAGCTTGGGTTGTTGCTTGAATGTATCGCTGGCTCGAGCATATTTGTCAAGAGTCTCTGACAGGAAATTATAGGGTGCTTCGTTGCCTTCCGCTTCTGCGAGATCCTGAGAGGAAAAACCGTTTGTGTGTACAGGGACTTCTGGAAGCGTATAGTGTGAAAATGTTCGGAACTTGTGCGTATAAATTGAATAGCAATTCGTTTCGTACCCAATTCGAGAGTTCGCTTTTCTGAGAACACTTTGTTTCTGCTCGAATATGACAATACTCTTGCTGGAGTGCGTATTGACGAAACCATGGGCAAGCGGCCTGTTTAGTGATGCTATGCACGCCTATGTCCGTAATCTCTGACAATGACGTGATTCCTTCTGTTGTTCCTGCTGCGGCTGAACGGTCTGGAATGCGCACTCGCATTATTGCTTAGAAATTGGGTTATCTGCTAAGTGCTGGTTACTCTCAAAACACTCGACGTCGACAACAGAACAACTTTAAGATCGTATGAAATTGAGCTTGCTGGTACGCGATCATAGTGAAGAAACAGCGCGATAAAAACACGACAAGACAGACCGAACAGGACAGCACTTGTCCCATTTCGTCTGTCTTTTCGTGTTTTTATGGCTCTGTTTTTTTGTTTTTTTTCACTATGAACAGCACAACCCAAACCACCACCGGGGCTCATTCGGCCTGCCATTTTCACTGCGTGCTTCGCCTGCAAGCAAGTAAGCGTGCAAAAAATCAAGCTTTACAGGCTTCTCTATCGGGCACTAATGGAGAGCGCGAGAACACAAAGAGCAAAGAAAGGAGAGCGGAAAGTTAAACCATATTGACATAGGCGTGCGCGAAAGGAGGGGGTAGGGGGGGGGGGCACGTTACTTAATCAGTTGGACCTGTCCCGTCATTCTTTAAAGTGCACGGTTATAGCCATGCAGGTTTTTGGCGATAATACCGGCCGAGGACTCCTGATATGTTGCATTCCAAAGACTAATTCCCGCTTTATTCTCAGAGAGCCGGAGACCAAGGGCAAGCCATTGTGAGGAGCGCGCCACCGCCTCATTTTTGCATTCTTTGTGAAGCTTGCGTTCTTTCGGTGTTTCGAGTCTTCGACCAGCGAGTTGGGGTGAGATGTCGCCGCTGTGAAAGTTGGGCCCTCCTAATGGAGTACCCTGCGCACGCCTATGCATATTAACCAAGGAGGTTTAAATAAAACTTTATTTTATTTTATTTTAACCTCCTTGATATTAACGTTTGATTCGCTGCACTGCACGACAGAAAGGGTAACTGGGTAGAAGTAGGCAAATGGGAGGGAATAAGACGCGCACAACACGACTAACGATAGCCGCACAGTCAATTAATCCATCGATAAAATCGATTTCTGTAGGCCTGCTGACGTGCTGTAAATTACCATCGTGGGCACAACAAGAAGGTTTTCTCTTTTCCCTTATTTTTTGCTTTAGGCGTCTTTCAATAGCGGATGGCTTGATAAACAGGACACTGAAAAGAATTCTCTCTAACACTGGTAATAGGTGTTATCAGAGCGGAAACAATAAACATAGCCCCGCAATATCTGGAAATATGTAGCACACCTCACGACGAGTAGCGAGTGCATCTTGCTAACGAGTCACACTTCTCACATGCCAGCACGGTGCCCAAAAGACACACCACGCGACGCATCCCCCGTACCATGCATTGAATCACACCCATAGCGACCTTGTCTCGACGGCTTCAATGAGACGCGAACCAGGAGGGGAAAGGGCAAGGGGCGGAACACTTCGGATACCAGTTTCCTCCTCCTCGTCGCATCAGTGTTGTCGCTGACAAGCAGAGACTTGTCTTTCTTTCTTTAAGCGATACGGCGATAGCCGTGGTAGTCGACGCTGTCTAGGCGGCTCGTAAAATATCGTAACAGCGTACACGGCGGCTCCGACGGCGTTGCGGCATCGAGGAACTCAGCGTGTGCTACGCCCCCTCGTTCCTGACTGCTGTACTGTTCTACTGGTCCTCTTCCGCCTTGCTCTCAGTTATTTATACGTCGACACTCGTCTCACTCAACAAAGGACGTTCGTGAAGGCGAAAAGAAGGCAATAATATGGGGACGCGATGCTGAGTCTGCGACGTTAGACAGACGTCGTGTTCGCGTAGCCCGTTCGCTCATTTTTTTCGTATGGTTTGTTTATCTCTAGTGTAGCAGACGACAACCGTGCATCAACGGCACGGTTACCGCCCGCCCACTTACAGGGCCAAGGCCAGCTGCGAGCGGCCTCTGAAGAGTCAAACGACACGCGTGCCGGCGATAACCGGCTTTTTACGGCGTCGACACCTTACAGCTGTTTGACTATAAACTATGCATACCCGGATGTCGCAGCTGTATAGCTTATACGAGGTCTGTGTATACTGCGTCGGTTCGGTATATTGTTTCGAATGTTCCATAGGGCTCAGACGACAAACGTGTCGGGGTCGTAACGTACAAGCTGTAGTCTCCACATAGCTTGTGGCTTTGACAGTGGAAAGGAGCTTTCAGGACGAATAGAACATGGCGTGACGTCTAAATTATTGCGGCAGTTACGTTTTTCTTTGAGCTGCGAGACGCAGGCGCCTAGACGGCTTACTTAGGGAGACGTTTGTTCTGACATCTATCCAGGTACTGTCTGTATACAAAACAAAGAGAAGGCGAAATAAATAAGCGCGGGGAGTCGTGCTGGCCCGATGAAAGAGCAGTGACGAGCTCATGAAATGCCTTGTCAGTGCTTTCATCGTTTTAAACGTGCCTACCATGATGGCGAGCTGCAATTTCCCACGTGACATTTAATCGCGCTTCTGACTGCAGAGTCAGGTAATGACCGAAGCTAGCTTCCTAAAAGAATTTTTGATATCGCGGCGCTCGGTTGCTGTAATCGCGTGGCTGATTTTGTAGTCGTCATGATACTATAGCAAAGGGAGGTAGTGATAATAATAATAATAATAATAATAATAATAATAATAATAATAATAATAATAATAATAATAATGATTACGAAGGGCTTAGCTCACCGAAAACCATTGAACGAGATGCTTGAATTGAATGAGGTAGCCGTTAAGTTGATAGTTTGTTTTCAAAAACCCAGAACTTGGAGAAGTTAGGCCTTTCACTTAGCAACGTAATTAGAACGTGTAAGTTGATTGATTATCCAACACCGAAAGTATCTTAATCCTATGTCGCATCATCAGTTTCAAACAGCTCGACCACTCTTACTGGTGATGCCCTGCTTACGCGGCGTGGTTATATACTATATCAATTTATTCACATACACTGAATGAGGCTTAAACGAAGACAGATAGATGGAAATAGAACTACTATTAAAAAAAAGCAAGCGCTCTGAGGGATTAGAATCAGATCCTTTCAGGCGAATTTTTCAAAATAAACACCCTACAAGCGCTATCTGTTATCCTTTCTTTTTTTATTTTTTTAAACATGTCCTCACATTTTAATTCTGTTATAGCTAATGCTATTTACAACTTGCCTATCTTACCCATTAACGGGTGTTTATTCCTATATTTGTCATCGCGCTCATGTTGAAGCTGTTTTTCGTGAGCAAGTTGTATAATAGGTTAATTACAAGTTGTGCCATAACGGCATATGTTTAACAAATAGACAGCTCTGTGAAGCTTCCTTACTCAATGCCCACTGTTGAGCCTTCAAATAAGTTAAATGAATGAATGAATGAATTAGTCAATAAATAAATAAATAAATAAAACGCGCAAGAGAGTCGATCACAGCAAGCTCAGCGCCTTGACAGCTGTCTCCATTCACAACCGTGTATAATAACATCACTCTAGAATCGTGCGTTGTGCAGCGAGGACCGCACCACACGTGTCAACGGGCCCAGCGCTCCCCCCGTTAAGCCCATTTGAATTTGATCAAGGACAATTAATTACGATCTAACAAACGTGTAGGTTGCCTCGATAGCCGGGGGCTTTGTTCGGAACTTGTGGCGCGCGCACAGTGCGCCAGCTTATCCGTGACAGTTTCCCCGTACCGTCGCCTTACAGGGCGAGACTAATTGAATGAACTCGTTGGTCCGTTCACCAACTGCTGAAGTATATAAGCTCCCCTGCTACCTCAGCATCGCCTTTCCTGGCGAGCTCTCCGTCTCAGAGCCGAGTGTATACACAGGGTGGGACCCCCCTATACCGCATTTGCCTGCGAATAGCAGGCGTTCGTCAACCGCTCTTGGAAACGTATTGTGCGCCAACCGTCTTTGAAAACTTGTAAACATATTACTAGCGAAAATAAAACAGGGGCAAAGAAAGATGCACACAGGACGAACACTCTGTGTAACTTTTGACGGAATGGTGACGCTACAATCAGTTTAAATGTTTTCTTTGTGGTTGTTATCACTTTGTATATCGCGTGTCGGAAGTGAAAATTCAGATGAAGTCTGTATCGATCGTTTTTGGGTGCATTTTCCTTTGTCCCCGTTTTATTTTCGCTAGTAATGCGTTTACAAGTCAAAAGCAACCAGCCCAACCTTTACCGCTAACCGTCCATATCACGCGCGGAATGGATACCCAGGGAGCGGAAGGAAGATGTTTTAATAGCGCCGGCTTGCCGCACGGCAAGTACGGTAATGCCGTACCGTCGTGGTCGGGACGCAGCCTTTTCTAGTCTGCGAGACCTCTATTAGCCACTTTGATCATTTCGTCACGTTATCGGAAACAATGAGCAACTCACGCGTCGAGATCGTTTAAGAAAAGCTACGTGCCGAACGCGACGGTACGGTATTTCCATACTTACCGTTCGGTAAGCAGCTACTGCTAAACACTGTATCTGTAGTCGAGGACGGCAGAAAGCTTATAAAATGAGGAAATTAGCAGGCATAAAATGGAGCTTTCGCAGAACACTGTAAAGGAGGGCATTGGGAAAGGCCTTTAGAACGGGCTGATGATGATGATGATGATGACGACGATGACGATGACGATGAGTAGGCGTGCGTGTCGCAATCGTTATTTGGTAAGCCTGCTTTTTCATTCAATGTGGTGTGTAATTTAGCGTGACTTGGGTGAGTTGGCGCTTGTGCTTGTGTCCGGTGTACGTGGTCGTTAGTTTGGCGCAGTTTGCACTTTGTGTGTGGTGCGTCAAGCAGTGCAATGTGACCCATTTCCTGCTATCTCAGAGATAGCAATAACCGCAGAGGTGGTCGAGTGTCCGCCTCCATTGCGGCGTGAGGTACTGGGTTCGATTCCCAGCGCTGTCAGTTACCCACCGGTTTCTTCTATGCATCCCGACTTGACGATCAGCTGTGTGACAAATAGCTTGAGAAGGTAGCCTCTCCTTTCAGCTTACTTCTATTTTTCACTTCCACGAATGCTTGCGTGAAGTACCGCACTCAATGCACGTGACCGGAAGTCACGTGCGTGACAAATATTTAAGCGCGTTACACGCACACATGCATGCTCTGAAACTCCTTCCCTTGCACTCCGAGAGAAGAACCAAATGAATCGAACATACAGTTAGGTCAAGGAAACCATATGGGGCATTATTTGTTTTTTTTTTAAGGGCCCCTAAACAACGTCTGAAAATACATAGAACGAGCGCGTTTTTCTCTCCTGGCGTTTCCTGTCTTTTCGGCACGATTGGTGACGCTAGCAGTCTGTTCACGTGACGTCATGAGGAAACAAGCTCTCGATTGGTCAATATACGAGGGATATTAGTTGTGAAGTGACCCTGCTTTGCCGTGCAGTCGCACGCCCGTTCTGCCTTGTCTCGCATTACTATCTTGAGCGATCAACTTTTTTTACTTTGTTTTGCACGTTTTTTACTGCGCAAGAGCAGATAACGTGCAACCGAAAAGTGCGAAATCCTGATAGGCTCAACAATTATTGCGGACATTGTCCATCTGTTTTATGAAGATGTAAGTGGCAAGGAGGACATAGCGCCTGTAGAAAGGGCAGTGAAGGCGAGAAGGAAATTAATCTATCGTGTCTGAACTCGCAGTTGTTTAGGGGCCCTTTAACTGTATACTGTAACAATTATGACATAAACTGAAAGGAATTAAAGTGGATAAAAAGCACCCTTTCCGTCGGCGGAATCCGAACCCACGACCTTCGAAGGCAACATTTGCTCGGTGGAGGCTGTCGCAGTAGCCTTACAAACGCGCAGATACGGTATACGCCCTTCCCGCCGCCGGAAACCGCGGCGGGCTTTTCCGACGCCGCGACCACGTACGCAATATACCACGAGCCGCGGTTCGGAATATGCTAATCGCTCGGCACCGCTGAGGCGTCGCGTAAAACCCGTCCGGTGCAGCTGTGTGAGGCAGCGGTGGCTGCTGCGGTAGATTTTTTTTTTAACGTACAAGTCCTGCCGTGCGATATGGGCCTATTATGCGCGACGCGCTCGCAACGGTGCATTTCCGACTGGTGCGCTGGTGCGCCTCGGATATTTACCATCAATCACCGCTTTAATTCCGCCGCGACGGACGGGGGAGCATTGGAAGACTTCGAGACCGTGACTTTGCGATAAAGAATTGCAGAAGCGTATAGGGAGAAAGATAGCCGGCTGTCTGTTTTCATTTAGAAAATCCTCAAGACACTTTCGACGTCTTCTTTCCTGCGCTGCTTTTTTTTTTTTTTTCTTGTATTCAGGAGAAGCAAGCTTTCGCCGGCTCGTTGTCGCAAATAGCACTTTTTCAGTCGATCAGTAAAACAGAAACTGAGAGAGAGTTACCCGAATTAAGGAAGTGTGTACAGCAGCGAAAACGCCCGCAGAAATACAAGCAAATAGAGCTTGCAACTAGAGTCTCTTGCGCCTCCTGAGCACAGTCACCACCTAGGACACGGTCTACATTGTAGGCTAAGGTAGCGACGGTGATTTAATTCCGTGAAGTCCTTTTTTTTTTTTTTTTTTTTCGTGACAACTATACACAACATTCCTGTTTCTTTGTCGTGGCACATCATGGGCGGAACACTAAAACGCGACTGACGGATCCGCCATCAACTAACAATATTTGCAAAAATGGCTCTTAGCGTATTTATATCTGAGAATATATATATATAGGGAGTAGTAACTGCGTAGTTCGTGGTTCTATGCATAAGCTATATGCTGACAACAAACTTTCAACATGTGAAACATAACCCAGATTACCGCAACAAAAAATTCGGCAGATCCCACGCACTGTGGAAATCGATGTAATGCGAAGCAACTAGCAAAGAGCTGCATACATCGCCTTGTTTGTCTTTGAGCCAAATGAAATCATTCATGCCATGGAATCTAGTCCACCATATATCACATGTTTGCCATGCACGCATGCAGGCTCAATCTAGTGTACACCATGTCAATGAAACGCATATCCTGGTATATAAATGCATGACCTGTCGTTTATGTTCATCACGCACCTGTGTCATACCATACCAATTTTGGTATATATCACGTTGCGAAAACGGCCGGAAGCGCACCATGACAGTGGCATGTAAATCATACCGTACATGACATGCATAACATGATTCGCATGTTAAGACCTCTCATTTATGTTCGTCATACAGTCACATCGCGCAATACCAATTTTGGTGTATATCAAAGGAGCGAAATGGCCGCGAGTTCACCATGATTAGAGTATGTAAATCATGCCATACATGACATGAATATTATTGTTTTTCATGTTACCACCTGTTATTCATGTTCTTCATACAGTCACATCGCGCAATACCAATTTTGGTGCATATCAATCTAGCGAAACGGCCGCGACTGCGCCATGAGCATGGCATGTAAATCATCTCGTACATTTCATGCATGTCATGATTGTCATGTTACCACCTTTCATTTACGTTCGTCATACAGTGGCGTCGCGCAATACCAATTTTGGTGCATACCAAGCTAGCGAAATGGCCGGGAATGCACAGTGAGCGTGGCATGTAAATCATGACATACATAACCTGCATGTCATGATTTCCATGTTACCACCTCTCATTTACGTTCGTCATGCAGGCGCGTCGCGCAATACCAATTTTGGTGTATGTCAAGCAAGCGAAACGGCACGAGTGAGCATGACATGTAAATCATGTCGTGCATGTCATGCACGACATGATGTTACCACGTCTCATTTACCTTCGTCATACAGTCGCTTCGCGCAATACCAATTTTGGTGAACATCGAGCTAGCGAAGCGGCCGCGAATGCATCATGAGCGTGGCAATTAAATCATGACATACATGACATGCATGTCATGGTTTTCATCTTACCAACTGGCATTCATGTTCTTCATACAGTCACATCGCGCAATACCAATTTTGGTGTATATCAATCTACTGAAACTGAAGCTAGCGCATCATGAGCGTGGCATGTAAATCAGGTCGTACATGACTTGCATGTCATGATTTTCATGCTACCACGTCTCACTTACGTTCGTCATACTGTCGTGTCGCGTAACACCAATTTTGGTGTATATCACGCAAGCGAAACGGACGCGAATGCACCATGAGCGTGGCATGTAAATCATGACATACATGTCATGGATGTCATGGTTTTCACGCTACCACCTGTTATTCATGTTCTTCATAAAGTCACATCGCACAGTACCATTTTGGTGTATATCAATCCAGCGAAACGGCCGCGAGTGTGCCATGAGCGTGGCATGTAAATCATGTCATACATGACATGCATATCATGATTTTCATGTTACCACGTGTCAGTTATGTTCGTCATACAGAAATGTCTCGTCATACCAGTTTCGTATGTATCCCTTCATTTAAACGGCCGCGAGCGCCCCGAGACCATGTCATGTAAATCATGCTGCACATGACATGCGCGTCATGATTTGCATGTTAGGACCGGTCATTATGTTCGTCATGAACTCTTGTCACGCCGTACCAATTTTGGTATATATGAAATTAACGAAACGGCCGCAAGAGCCCAAAGACCGTTGAATGTAAATCATGCTGTTCATGACATGCGTGTCATGATTTTCATGATATGACCTGTATTTTATGTTCGTGATAAGGCATGTTATGACACACCAATTTTGGTACACATCCGATTAACGGAACGGCCAGGGAGCCCAAGGCCGTGGAATGTAAATCATGCTGTTCATGACATGCGTGTCATGATTTTCATGATATGACCTGTCATTGATGTTCGTAATAAGGCCATGTTATGACACCAATTTTGGTATACATCCGATTAATGAAACGGCCAGGAGAGCACAAAGTCGTAGGCGGCTATAGATAGATAGATAGATAGATAGATAGATAGATAGATAGATAGATAGATAGATAGATAGATAGATAGATAGATAGATAGATAGATAGATAGATAGATAGATCGATAGATCGAGAATAGATAGATGATAGAAGATAGATAGATAGATAGATAGATAGATAGATAGATGATAGATAGATAGATAGTAGATATAGAGATAGATAGATAGATAGATAGATAGATAGATAGATAGATAGATAGATAGATAGATAGATAGATAGATAGATAGATAGATAGATAGATAGATAGATAGATAGATAGATAGATAGATAGATAGATAGATAGATAGATAGATAGATAGATAGATAGATAGATAGAAGAGATAGATAGATAGATAGATAGATAGATAGATAGATAGATAGATAGATAGATAGATAGATAGATAGATAGATAGATAGATAGATACGCTCAAAGTCGCAGAAGTTCGCTAAGAAATGCTTCGCATTTAATAAGCCATCGAATGAGCTCGGTTTTTATTCCAACATATTTCCAACCTGCGGACATTCTACTTCCTCCACATGCTTTAGACATTGACCTTTGACCTCGGGTTCATCTCCTGCCTTTTCCCAGGCCTTCGTCGATATTCAGCACACGCGGCTATAGATGCAAGCGACGTCGTCGTCGGCGTTATCCCGATTATCGTGGTCTCTCGAGGGTCAGGAACGGCCTTATAATCCATCCTCCATGCAGGCTTACGAAAGGGCCGCTGCTTTGATCGACCATTCGTCATCGCCTGATATCGTCTCCATTGCACGTGCTTGGGTTATCGAGTTAAGGTGAACTTAAAGCACTGAGTGTTTCAGGTATAACACTTTAAAAATTCCTAAAAACACAGGGTATTCGAGGAAAGAAGGATCATTTCTTGATAAGTAAACTGTCAGGTGTGGCTGACACCCGTGTATGTTAAAATCACTTTAATTAGTAGTAATTTAACTGATAATCGCTAATTAACTATTTTAAATTACCTTGCGGCACATATTGCAATCGACAAATTGTAGCCAGTGCGTTTGCGGGCGAGTTCCTTTTCAAAAGTGTCATCTTTTGAAAGGGATTGTATTGACCTTTGCGCAACACATTGCGCCCAAGAATACTTAAAGGGTCAGTAATCATCGTAAGTAATCATCGTACGACTTCATCCAAGGAGCCTATTGCCTCACGAATCGACTGCCGCAAGAATTTTTAGAATATGTCAAGTAAGAGCGGAGTTACAGGGATTCGTCGCACGCTTTATCCGTTTTCTCCTTTCGTACCAGCGAGCGCTCTGAAAGCTACGCATGGTGAGATGACAAGGGGGCAAGTCCGTTCGTCAGCGCGCGTCATGACATTGAGCACTTTCTTTTTATTCCTTTTTTTTTCTTTTAACGCGAGGCTTACCTTCAGTGTGATCGGGCACGTCGCGCCTTCCCATGGCGGCCGCAGTAACTATGCAGCTCACGATGCTCAAGTAAGCCAATGGCCGTGGACTATGGGTTTATGGCGTGGTCATTTGGGTTTATGACATTATTTGTCGAGAGAAGAGGGAGCGATTTCTAGCTGACTTTGAGAATTAATTGTAAATTCCAGGCCACGTACTGCGCTATAATGTTTGGCTCACATGTTCTCAGGAGCCTCGACTACCGATCGGCAGCGTTTTTCGACCACGTTGAAAAAGTGTTGCAGGCCCCTTTAAAGGGACACTGAAGAGAAAAACGATTTTTCTCGGCTTCTACCCTGCCACACTGGACGTTTAATGTCATTCGAACAGAATGACATTCGCCACCTAATGAGATTATGCGGCTGTACACAGCGATATTTAATGTCATTAGAAACCGAATGACTTAGGCGATCGAATGAGGTCGAGAAACACATTCGCCATCGCACTAGACCGATGTATACTCTCAAACCCCATAGACTACTTGAAATGTGGCACTCAGC
>NC_051179.1:22460624-22527671 GCF_013339695.2 Rhipicephalus sanguineus
AAAATGGGAGGTAACTATAAGACGACTCTGTCTATTGATTCCTTTTCTGATTCCTTATTCTTTTTCTTTATCCTTCGAAGCCTCGAAGAGAAGTATGCAGAGTAGAACGCAGTTTAATTACGAAATTCTTCTCGTTTTCTGCGCGCGTAAGAAGAAAAAAAAATTGCGGTAAGCGAAGGACTTGCATCGTAAAGCTGCGAGAATAGGACAGTGTACCGGTGTCGAATTGAACCAAGTTCCATGTCGAACGGGTGTTCTTTTTTCCGGATATTGTTCTGATAATAAACACAACCTTCTTCACCGTTAATGCAAGACCGTTTAACGTGAGGTCTTAATAAAATCACAAAAATGGTTCATAAGCAAAAACAAAAAAGAACGACAGTACCCGTTCTGAGGGCTACATATAATTAGAGCATTAAGTGACACACCTTAATGAGGCGTGGCGTTTATAGATGGACAGCAAAATTTTTTGTTTTCTTTTCAGATTAACAACGTTCCCGCAGACTTTATATTAAGCAAAGCTTCTATGAGTTACAGATTTCGGTGGCGGCCGGGATGGCGACATAATTCGTGCAAAACCCGGCCTCCACCGAAATCTGTAACTTATAGCAAGCTTCGCTTGACAAAAGAAAAAAAAAAGACAAAAAAAGGGAGAAGGTTGCGGGCTTTACGTAAGCTTTGTCGCGCAGGTATTAGAGAGTTTTAGTGCTGGGGACCCCAAGCCACCTGCTTACGCACGCTCTTGCGTTCCTTTGTACTCCCAGCCAAGCTCTCTAGAGAGTTTTAGTGCTGGGTTCCCGCGGGCTTGGGGGCGCGCGGGCCCTTGCGCTCTTTTGTATTCTCGGTGGATGCGGCTGGGAGTACAAAGGAACGCAAGAGCGTGCATACGCAGGTGGCTTGGGGTCCCCAGCGCTAAAACTCTCTATTGCATTCGTCATTCTGAGCGCTCATAGTCCACACTTCTAACCCCGGGAAAGGTGGCATACGTGATCGCATTCCCTCTACGAATGGTGTCCAGTTTATCTTTTTATCTGTCGTTGGCATCGTCTGCTCACCGGAAAGGAAAATAGACGACACTTCTAGTGTACTGTCCCCCCTCAAGCCACAATGGCGTTCTTTCCTATTGAAGTGCACATGTCAGGCTACAGACCCCCGAACAACAAGAACACTCGCACTCGTTACGTTATCTATTTCGTTTGCCGAGGCTTCCGACACAAACCTGGCAGCCGTCGTTGGCTGGTTAAATTGTGAGCGCAGTTGTCAAGCGCCGCGCCAGTTAGCGTGTTCCTATTGGAGTAACTAACGTTTAAAACGGTCACTAAACTGAGCCGGAGAGAGATACTGAGATCTCATTTTAAATGATTCCTTCTAGGAAAACAGCCTTTTGTTGGGGACCGATTATGCTATTATCACTTGCGGGGCTTCTAGAAACCGTGGCGTGCATTCTTTAAATGCCGGAAAAAATCACCACGCAGCGTGCACGTTGCCAACAAAGATTGGATCGGTCGTTTTGAAGTGCCCTCTACAACTTAACGAAACGCGCTTTGCCCTGAAGCGAATATCAAAAAGTTTGCATAGCTGATCTTAGTTAATTAACTAATTAAGTGCAATGTAAAAATACCCTAACGAGCGCCACATGACGGCAAACCATATGTCGTTGGTTTCATTCAGTAGCGGTTAATTACATTTTTTAAATGTTTGGTTCTGGTTACGTGAAACACCCTGTATACATGTTTAAAACAGGACAGATGGACGTACAGTCAAACAGGATGGATGAAGACTATGTGATCAAGATTAAGAGTGATCCTGCAACTGAGCGGCGGTGCCCACAACGAACAGCACATTGGCCGGGGATTTGTCATCACGTGCCCGCGGCGTCGTACGTACCGGCGCGTGCACCCAAACAAATGACGCAACGACCCGTCGTGTCAGGCAGGCGATGACCTTACGTCTCCGGTGGCCGGGCCTGAGTCAGCTGTCGGTAGAGCAACACGCAATTTTCCTCGCGCTGCCGAAAGGGCGTCATAACAATGCAAGCTTTGCAGCTGTTTCTGTTCTTTTTTTTAAATTTCAGTCTAATGACATAATAAGGTCGCAAATGGGGATTATACAAACGTATACAGAGGTAGGTCCCACAGTCAACGAACCGTAAAGTGGACATCCCGTTGGAGCTGAGTGCAAAATGTGAATATAAAGTATACCTATACGCAAGCACAAATGACATAATTTCATTGTGCGAGTCATCAGCTAACGCGAGATTAGGTTGCAATTACACAAAGCTATCATAGTCAGACACTTTCTGAACATGTTTTTATGCCTGCAATGTGAGTAAGACCCTATAGCAAGCTTGCGGGCACGTCAAAAGCTCACCGCGTACTCCGTCCAGCGAAAGTCAGCCAGCGAAGCTGAAACCTATGGCCCCGGTGTTTATCACTGGATGATGCCGACGGTTCAATAAAGTCATTACTAATTATTGATTACGTCTGTCCACAAAAAATTATTTGGTGATTGCCGCCCGTGTGTTGTTCCGGGGTCAGTAGTTTTTATCTATCTATCTATCTATCTATCTATCTATCTATCTATCTATCTATCTATCTATCTATCTATCTATCTATCTATCTATCTATCTATCTATCTATCTATCTATCTCACAAACAAACACACACACACAAACAAACACAAACAGATACAAACGCCAACACACACACACACACACACACACACACACACACAACACACACACACACACACACACACACACACACACACACACACACACACTGCCTTCTTCCGATACCATCGTTTCGTCGTTCGATCGAACACCGCAAAGCTCTCGTCTCTTCTCGGAAACGATGCTGCCGCTGTGGTCGATTCAACCCGGAGCTCAGCAGCGTCCGGGGACCTGTAGAGAAGAATGGCCTGCGTGACTTTGACGAAGTGTGCGGAAGAGAAGGCGCCGGCTTAAATCCGCCGAAGAGGGCGCGAAATTTACTTCCTCCTCGATCTCGTCGCCGTTTCTTCCATGTATTTATTGTCATCGTTTCCTTGGAAGGTTCATTGCTTCCGCACCTCCTTTGAATGCCAGGCGGTATTTCTTAAATGTTTTTATTAGTTGTTGACGCTGTTATGCTGGCGTTGCGTTCGTCGTTGTTTCACACCGTGCACACTTTGTTGTCTTTCTTCCTTATAGCGATGCCGATTTCTTGTTTCGCTTTCCCTCGCTTTACGGAGTTTTCGTTGTTGTCAGTATTAACAAATGTCCGAGTACGTGTCGTACTTTTGGAAGACTGGATAGTGCTTTTAAAGAAAGTAAGTTATAAAAGCGAAGCGAGGGAGACGCCACTTGCAGTTGTTTGCACCAAAAGAAGACAGATCGCCCTAGTCGAAACACCTTAAGCCCCAAGAGAACAGCGACTTCTTTAGGAGCTGCGACGAGCACGCGAACTGCGATGAAGACGTGAGCAGTGCCGACACAACAACGTGCATACAGAGAAACGACGGGAAATCTCTTTGGCCGCCGACTTTATGGTTCAGAAGGAACTTTTGTCAGAAGAATAACAGGGTATACGCAATCCGAGACGCGCGAGAGAAAGAAAAAAAGAAACTCCCAGCGTCCCTATTCGCTAAGGACGACTCGAAGGCGAAAGCAATTTTTTTCTTCTTCTCAAGTCTTTGTATTGATCCTCTTCCTCCCCCCTCCGCAGGCTTTCTGCTCCTAACGTCGTTTTGCACTGCCTCCGAGATCGGAGGGATTACAAGCATTCTGCACCTCACCTGGTTCAGCACTGCCTCCGTGATCGGCCCACCTTTGACCAAGCGACGGCGTGATGTGACGACGTCATCATGTAATGTCACGTTGTGACATCATGATTACGTCACGACGTGACATTTTTTTTTACAATTTGTGACGCCATATGGTGCCGTCATCTCGTGATGGCGATCTTTTTGCATCACTCTTGTAGACGCCGACGCCGCGGGACGCCGACAGTCAATTTTCTTGTTTGATAAGGCATGTAAGGCTTTCGCCTTAAAAATAAAAGGCGATGTCCTTGGTTGGGAGGTTGTTGAGGGGATGCCTTGTTGTCACTGGTGATCTGCGTTCGTTTAGAAGCTCAGGCGTGCATGAACGCAATAAGTGTTGCGGTTTCGACGACGCGACAATGTGTACAGCGATGCGGCTGCGAATCTGCGTCGTTTCTCTTCGTTGATTTGCTTGTTGCTTGTGTGCTTGTTTGTTTGCTTGTGTGTTGACAGTCGTCGTTGTCGCCGCCTATGCGCCATTTGTTTTGACAGGAGAAACGGCCATATATATAAAGAGAGCAGCGTTTCGGCTGTGTTCCAGTAAGATCGCGCTCGACTTCGCTCGTTCTATACGCTTGCTCTTTCCTCGAATCGCAAGGCCGATAAGAAAGCGAACGCCGCCGCTTTTTTATTGATCGTCAAGGGCTGTAGGAGCATCGTACCACAGTTCGTATTCATCGAGCGTTCGGGGAAATGAAAGAGTCACTGACCTAGCTGAGTGGATGATGCTCGTTCTGTATAACGACACAAGAATTCCGTTCCTGGAAATGCGTTCTAATAAAAGCATGAAAGTAGAACAGACGCGGCCATCGCTTATAGATGTAGTCCTCACTAAGGCAATAGGCGAAACTTCGTTGGCGTGGATGGACGGATGGAAAAAGCTTTTACGCCCAACAATAATTTATAACAACCTCAACACCTGCATTGTCGGATACTGTTGTAATATGACTGCTGGCCAGAACAACCCGCAATCGGTGGAATCCTTTGCTTCAACACCCTCTATATCAGTAGCGTAGCCAGACATTTTTTTCCGGAGGGGGGGGGGGGGGGTTAGTTCAACCATTGTTTACGTATATTCGTGCGTGCGTGTGTGTGTGTGTGTTTGTGTGTGTGTACACACATGCAAAACTGAAAAGCACTGGAGGAGGGTCGAACCTACCCCCCCCCCCCCCCCCCCCCCCTGGCTACGGCAGTCCTCTATATGTCCTCTTCGTGATATGCTTTCAAGTCTACTTAACGAGCGAACGAGCTAACCCTGACCTCAGGCCCTTCGCTCCCGTATAGGAGACAGCACGTGCCCTCATGCTGATATGTCCATAAAAAAATTCGCGCCGCCTTCCACAAAAACGGGCGAAGGAACCGAAGAAAGCTGTTCCGTGTAAAATATCAAAGCACAAATGCTTGAGAAAGGAATGCGAAAAGATGAGCTTTATCAGACATATGGTGTGACTCGCGTGCTTACGAACTTGTTCACTCGGGCACTTTGGCTCACGGGCACGCCGTTGAAGACCACCGAGCAACGAAGAGAGAAAGAAGATGGTGGCATGCCGCGCGAGATGCTGACAGTTATATATATGCCTTCATATATTAGGTCTGCTACTGTTTACATAAGTGACGCGTGAGCGGCTCTGCATGCATGCTGGGCTCGTTGGAAAAACGAGAGAAGTGGCTCGCAGCGTTCGTGCTGGGGAAACAAAGAACCTCGCTCTCCTCGTGCGGCTAATGGGGAGAGGCGTGCTTCCTTGGCGCGCGTGCGCGAGCAATGCGCGTTGCTGGCACAAATTACGGGCCGGGTTGTCTTATGTTTATACGAGGGCTGCAACTATAGTTTCGTGCGAGATAAACAAGCATACTCGTTATAGCTGAGCGGCTTCGTCAGCAATAAAAAGAAATATAAAGAGAATATGTGACAGGAAAACGAACTTCCGTCAGAGGGCAAAGGTGTGCTGTGTGTGTGTGTGTGCGTGTGTGTGTGTGTGTGTGTGTGTGTGTGTGTGTGTGTGTGTGTGTGTGTGTGTGTGTGTGTGTGTGTGTGTGTGTGTGTGTGTGTGTGTGTGTGTGTGTGTGTGTGTGTGTGTGTGTGTGTGTGTGTTTTGGCAAGCCTGCCTTTAAGTATAGTGCTACGCGGTGTCACAAATACACATGCAAATTTGCTTCATTTAGAAAGTCCAGCTGTCGATGGAACGGTCGTTGATCCAGCAGTGTAGTGAAAAGAAAGAAAGAAAGAAAGAAAGAAAGAAAGAAAGAAAGAAAGAAAGAAAGAAAGAAAGAAAGAAAGAAAGAAAGAAAGAAAGAAAGAAAGAAAGAAAGAAAGAAAGAAAGAAAGAAAGAAAGAAAGAAAGAACACTCCATCGTCTGGCAGATGGGATGGAAGCCGATATTTTCCTTTTCCCACGTTTCCGAGCTGAGCGTGGGTGGTGTTTACGCGAGAATAGAACGAGCTGAGTTCCAGCCAGCTTGGTTTGGCACCCTGCATGTTACATAGCGAAGCCGTGAACGGGTCGTCGAAGGACTGGGAGTTCACGTAAACTGAAGAGGACTACACCACAGCTGTCCTTGGCGAGAGCTATTACGGTAGGCTGCGAAGTAAACACGGAACATTATGGCCTTTAGCCTCGTGCTCGAACGTGGTTCGTGGTGTTTGGAGTGTCGGCGCGTGGAGGAACCTCGTGGTCGGGTTTCATGCACGACGCCCCTGCACGTGCTATAAACTAATGAATCGCCGAACCCGTCTGACGAGATGTTTACGTTCATCCGCTAATGGTTCACGTTTGATTCCGCTATATTGGATCGCGTACTTCCTGATCCACCGCATCTGCACAATAAGGTACGAGTGCTTTAAGGGTACAGCCTTAGATGCATCATCAAACGCTAAAATTGAATGAAGAATCATTAACCTGGGACAGCTTCGCTACTAAAATCACAGCATGCTTCGGAGATTCCACAACGAAACCGAAGCTGGTGGAGGACACGTTGCTTCAGCGTTCGCAAGTGCCAGTGACCGGCGTCCCGGGTCGGCGGCGTTTACACGAGTGATGCAAAAAAGTCATCATCGTGTGATGACCTCACCATATGACGTCATCATGATGTCACATATCACAAAAATGTGTGACGTCACCATGGCGTCACAGTGAAATCACGTGACGTAACGTCGCATGATGACGTCATCACATTACATCGTAGCTTGGTCAAAGGTTTAATAAAATTTATTATAAAATTTATTGTGGGTGGATTTCGGTCCAAAAAGGCAAGCCTTTTGAAATCTTGTATTTTTCGATTATTGAAAGTTTGGTCCCATTTTAATAAAAAATTATTGTGGGTGCATTTTGATCAAAAATGCAAGCCTATAGCCTTTCAAAATCTTGTATTTTTCGATTCTTGAAAGTTTGGTCCCAGCTTAGTAAAATTTATTGTGGGTGCATTTTCGATCAAAAAGGCAAGCCTGTAGCCTTTGGAAATCTTGTATCTTGCGATTACTGAAAGTTTGCTCCCACTTTAATAAAATTATTGTGGGTGCATTTCCGTCCCAAAAGGCAAGCCTATGTAGCATTTGGAAATCTTGTATTTTTCAACTCTTGAAAGTTTGGTCCCATTTTAATAAATATTTATTGTGGGTGCATTTTTGTCCAAAAAGACAAGTCTGTCCTATGGAAATCTTGTATTTTTCAATTCTTGAAAGTTTGGTCCCATTTTAATAAATATTTATTGTGGGTGCATTTTTGTCCAAAAAGACAAGTCTGTCCTATGGAAATCTTGTATTTTTCAATTCTTGAAAGTTTGGTCCCATTTTAATAATATTTATTGCGGGTGCATTTTTGTCCAAAAAGACAAGTCTGTCCTATGGAAATCTTGTATTTTTCAATTCTTGAAAGTTTGGTCCCATTTTAATAAATATTTATTGTGGGTGCATTTTTGTCCAAAAAGACAAGTCTGTCCTATGGAAATCTTGTATTTTTCAATTCTTGAAAGTTTGGTCCCATTTTAATAAATATTTATTGTGGGTGCATTTTTGTCCAAAAAGACAAGTCTGTCCTATGGAAATCTTGTATTTTTCAATTCTTGAAAGTTTGGTCCCATTTTAATAAATATTTATTGTGGGTGCATTTCCGTCCAAAAAGACAAGTCTGTCCTATGGAAATCTTGTATTTTTCAATTCTTGAAAGTTTGGTCCCATATGAATAAAATTTATTGTGGGTGTATTTCCGGCGTCGTTGGTTGTGAGCGAAGAATCAGCGTTGTCCATGAGCAAAAGTTATAGGTAGATGCAAATAAATGAATGATAAAAAAAACCTTCAGTTCGAGTGGGACCAGGGACTCGAAGCTGCGACCCCTCGCTCCGTGACGCGATGAGCTTAGCCGTTCGGCCACCATGTATACACCGTCCAGCATACTAATGGCGAGCTACTTATGTGCACCATTTACCGTCGGTGCTATATACGCATACCGCGGAGTTTCAGCGGCTTGGCTATCACCTTCGAGATGGCGCAAAGGGCCCAAGGGCGCGCTTTTAAACGGCATCGCCCCGCCGTGGGGTCGTGTGTCGTCGCGCCGCATGCATGGATAGCTTCTGATAGCTTCTGTGCTTCTGTCACGAAAGGCGAATCCACGTAAAGAAATGTATGAAACAAAATAAAAATTCTTCATGGTGCTGAGTTTCGAGCCTAAGGCTCCACGCTCAGAAGGTGGATGTTTTACCGACTAGAGTATATAGACACACGCTTGCAGAAATTGAATATACATGGACCACTTGAACACCTAGCAACGACGATACTGCAAAACTAAAAAAAAATCACAGCATATCCACGGAGTGAATGATGATGAGTGGGTGAAGCTGCGGAGGTTCATCGGTAAACCGTGAATCTTCCGTGAATTCTGCCCAGTACATCATCACCGACGTGAGATCGGGCGCGTTTATACTAAAGGTTCGATGAGAGTTATGACGACTTGCAGCTCACTTTAATTTTACATGTACGCTGTGAATTTTCATTGTTTAATCACGCACAGTAGAAATCGCACACACGCACTACCTTGGAGGTCGAAATCCAGTGCCTATATATACGGGGTGGTCAGTGAACGGTTGTGCAGCGCGAGCGGTCGGTTCAAACCCCCCCCCCCCCCCGAAATTTTTCAATTTTGCTTGCGTATATATACACGCACACATACAAACGCGCGCACGAACATACATGAAGTATGGTTGAACCCCCCCCCCCCCCCCCCAAATTTCTGGCTACGCCCCTGCTCGTCTTATTTGCGCTAAAGTGTATCCTTTAGATGAAGGGGCCTGGCCAGAAATCTTTTCCGGAGGGGTGGGTAGGGGGTGGAGGGTTCGGGGGGAGGGAGGGACCCCTTTTATCTACGTTTGTATGTGCGTGCGTATACAGGCTGTTTCAAGGCATTTGTCCGGAAATCCTAGAAAAATACAGGCAATTCGATATTTCCTCGCTGCCTTCATAAGTAGTTTTTTTTTTTCTGTAAGGCGCGCGGTGAGTTCACTATGCTGAGCTGTCAGGTCTCAAGTGAGGTCATACACCTCGCAACACTGTATCGCAAAGGTCGTGTCGCTGTATCACTGTATCGCTGCTACACTGTGACAATGTAACGCCAATGGGCCAACGCTGTATACTGCCAATACCAATCCGTTCGTTTCCACTCTTCCGCTCTCAGTGAATCAACTCGTACATTAGATTATACTGCGTGCCGGGTCCAGGCATTAGAAGTGGACCACGCCATTTGTCACGGAAAACGCGCGCGACATAAAACGCGGACGTCGAATCGGCCTTTCACTGCTATGCGGGCATATAGAGCGGACTGCAATTTTCGCTGCGCATGTCGTTGCATGGACAAATCGCGTATACAGGCGGACGAAGGTATGCGCAAATGGCGCCGCGCGGCAAGTACCGTGTATACTCGTGTAATGGCCGAAGGTTTTTTCCTTTCTAAGAATTTGGGTGAACATCGCGGGTGCGGCCATTACACGGTGAAAAAGACACAATTATTTTTCCGTACATGTTTTCAGCGTTACTAGTCTATTGAACTGCAGTACTCGCTTGTACTGGTAGAAGCAAACTCGACCCCACGCTTCGAAAATGCAGTGGCACAAAGAAGATTTATGAGTGGCACACATCCACAATGGATGACCTCTTCAGGCGTGCAATCGGTGTTGTTTGGAGGACTGCAGAGCCTCGGAGGCAGCCGCTCAATCTCGGAGGCTGTGCTTTTGCTACCTGGGAGTGCCGAAAACTTGACAGGGCTACCTCGTTTTTCCTCCTGAAAAAAGGGGGAAAAAAATCCGGCAGATCCGACGCACTGTGGGAATCGATATAATGCGAAACAGTCACAAAGAAGCTTCATACATCGCATTGTTTGTCTTTGAGGCAAATGAAGGCATTCATGGCCTGACATGTAGTTCACTACTGCATGTTTGTCATGCATGCATGCATGCATGCATGCATGCATGCACAATCTTATACATACCATGCTAACGAGACGTATTTTCTGGTATGCACAATACATGAGCTGTCATTTACGGTTGTCATACAGTTAAGTCACGCCATAGCAAATAATAAGTACTAAGGGTGGTAAAATTAAGGCTGCAGCTGACACGCGGATAATTTTTAAATATATTTGTGGGGGGATTTCTGAAAGAAGTTCCGGGTGCGGCTATTTCAAAGGCGTGGCCATTACACGAGTATATACGGTAAGCGGGCCGGTAGGGCTTGACAGCCAGCGTCACCTTATCAACTATGAACGTCGTTTGCCCTTCGTTTCGACTTTTGCGTCGCGAGCCAAATCGCACTCATAAGGTTGCGTAACTGGGGCGTGTCCTCGGCGGCATGCTTCGTGGTGAGATGCGGATCGACGGCGTGTCCAGGTGCCGTGCGCCATACTGTTGAGCGATTGATAAAGAGAAAGAATATAAAAGGAAAAAGGCAGGGAAGAAAGCTGCAGTGATGCCGTGAAAGCCATCGGACAGCGATGCTATAAGCTCGCAAGTATATGTAATCGAGCATCATAATCATCATTATCATCATCATTTTTAACATCATCATTTCGTTTTATTTATTTATTCATTTCTCCCTCTGGTCACGTGATCTGCGTGGAGACGACGACTACTATACTACTACTACTACTACTACTACTACAACGACGACGACGACGACCACGACAACGACGGCAGAGGCTAGACTAAGTCATGCTCCGTTGTAAAAAAACTGCCGCAGCAGTGGTCGAGTGGTTCGGGCGTCCGCCTCCGATGCGGGAGGTACTGGGTTCGATTCCCATTGCTTCCGGGCATCCACCGGTTTTGCACGTGACGTCGTGGACGCTTGCACGTGACGTCGTGGACGCAGTTTCTTAACGCGCTTGTACTCCAACGTGATGACTTTCATGACATCCGGGTAACATAATAGGGTTGCAGTTAACCTGCGTCAATGTGATAACGATGGCGCCGGAACGTTTCTGGCCTCTGGTCATGAATAGCGAGAGAACCTCATGCGATGTACCGATAACATTAACTTGACGTCACAAACCTCGCGCCCCTCCATGTTAGTACTCCAACATGACGGTTTCAGTGATGTCAGTGGAAGGAGAAAAGGTATCCCGGCCTGCCTCTCGGTGTTGTGGGTACTCACCTTGCCGCGCAGACGAAGCGACGTGCTCGGTGTTTGCCTCCTTTTTTTATCATATACTCTCGTTCCTTTCTCATGCTTGCACGGCACTACTCGCATTACTGCCCATTCCCGCAGATATCGCGGGGCATGGTGATTGATGGTGAGTGGTGGTTCGTCTTTCGCTGGGAATGTGGCTTGAATAAATGATGACGCGTGTCTCTTTCCTCGCCAACCCCGACACTATTCCCGCGAGATCTCGAGCGGGCCGCTTTAGCACGTAGCGCTGCGAGGCTATCGAGTTCTTTCGGGACGACGACGAGAATTCCAGCCGCCCTCCCTGGAAACTCAAAGCACCGACTTTTTGGCCGAGTTTGTCTTGCGTAGCAGAACACTGTCAAGCGCACACAAACAAGGACAGAGGGACGTGTCGACAACATAAGCGCTTGTGTTGTCGACACCTCCACGTTAAGCCACGTTAAAGAACCCCAGGTGGCAAATTTCCGGAGCACTCCACTACTGCGTCCCTCGTATTCATATCATGGTTCTGGGACGTTGAACCCCGACAATTATTATTATTGTTATTAAAACAGGGTAAATATGCATATACGCACCAGCGTACCGCGTGTAACAATGCCATTCACAGACGCGAAGTTAGAAGCTATTACGTTGATCCCCCAGAAAATAGACTTAACAATCGCTGAGTACAACTCAGCTAAAGTAAGCTTCTAACTTTGTATCAGTGAAAGAAATTGTTACGCGTGATACTCTGGAACGCATGCATATCAACCCTGTTTTTCGTCGAAATAAACTAGTTGCGAGTGCAGCGGTGGTCCTGTCGAATCGTTTCTTCCTCTTGTGTTTTGCCTCTGTGCGCTTCACAATGGCGGTAAATCGGGCTAGTTGGTTGCTCATGATCGTAATCTCTGTGCGCTGCTTCACGCTTTAAGATGAACTGTCACCATCTCGCGCAACTTTCAACTTTACGGACAGTATTCTGCTCTTTGAGAAGGGCTGTATACCGTATCCTAGACGCTGTGGATGTAGCTTGCCGTGTCCCGACCGTAGAATGCATGGAGCGGAGCGGGACAGATCAGACACACAATTGACGGAGCACGCTTCATTCCCGAGTGCCACACACAGCCGGAAACACACAACCACCACATGGAGGCGTGCACGCTGTTAGACGTGTTGTAGTGTGCGCGTGTGCCTGCAGAGATAGCGAAGCCATGGCGAGCCGAGAGAGCGCGAGGAATCCACAGGGAGGCGGCACCTGTCAACAAGACCTGAAGGAAGAGTTCAACTTCCAGAATCATCAACAACAACAGCAACATCTATGAACTATGCCCCAAAACAGTCGGTTTCTGTTCTCGTTTCTGTCCTCTTGAAAGCGCCGTGCGCATCTGAAAGCTTCAAAATATACTGTGTTATTATTACTTTTATTTACAATTCACCTACATCGCCATAAGGCATTCTGTAGGGCGAGGTGGACATGGGTCACAACATAACTAGCAATAGATACAACAACATACAAGATACCCGTCATGGTGGTCTAGGTGCTCGACTGCTCACCCGAAGGACGCGGTGTCGAATCCCGGCCGCAGCGGTTACATTTTCGATGGAGGCAAAAATGCATGTGGCCCGTGTACTTAGATTTAGGTGCACGTTAAAGAACACGGGTGGTCGATATTTGCGGAGCCCTCACTACGTCGTCCCTCATAATTATGTCATGGTTTTGGGACGTTAAACCCCTACAATTAGTTATTAAACTTGTATACAAGATACTTCAATGACAAATAATAACGCGCCAGCTATATGTAATCATACAAAATATGAAGTACATAACAATAATGCATTTTAGAAATCACTGTTATGAACGTTACTGTAATGACTGACTGTAGCCAATTCCAATCAGTGATAGGCGGAAGCGGGTACTGCGATGAGAAGAAATTGTGGGGAACATGAAGAGGAGGAAATATATACCTCTCAATAGAAGAGGAGAGATATGACTAAGCATAGTGACGTCATAAAAAAAGAAGCAGCGAAGAACATTGTAAAGCGTGTACTTGCATACGGTATGTACGCAAACCGCAGTAAGTTGGCCAGGCCACCAACTGAAACTACCATTAAAGAACTCTAAGTAAAAGCAATGACTCAGTTTTGTAAAGTCTCCCCTGACTTCGTGTAATACTAGCACGAAGCAAGCACTAATCTTGGCAAACTTATTTTTGAAAACGACACAACAATAGTCTAATAGTCTCCCCTTGCTTTTCTTAAAAATTTCTAAGTGGCTTTCTTCTGTTTCTGCGATTTTAATATTTACTAACATCTATCATTGAAATTGCGGCCACGATGACGTCTAGATGTGGCTTGAATGCTCGTCCCACAGAAGCCATGTCGGAGACGTATACCAACGACGTTTAGCGAACGCAGCGTGGCTCAAGAGCACCGGTGTGAGCCTCCGGGATCTCTGGCCTTTGAGCTACGGGCCGGAGGTTTCGGGGGCAATGTTCTCTCGGTGAGGAGGGCCGATGCCCTGCGCAGCTTAGAGATCACCGACCGAATCTGGGCCGTCCAGCAGGCCCACGAAGAAGCGACTAGGCAAGGCCTGGAAGTCCCTACATGGAAGACCTGAGCACGGGTTATCAAACTTCAGGACACTGAATAAACGTTTTTAACAACCAACCAAATGTTGCAAACGTTGCAGAAATGCTGCAACCAACCAAATGTCGCAAATGTTGCAAACCATCCTCCAGAGACGACTTACAAGCTGCAAGTTTCAAGGTACGAAAATTTCGCGGTAAGTTGCTCATAGCGCATGCTTATGACCGAAGATATAGAAACCTGTCCAAAGCAAGCCATTTTGCAGGCTTATCTACACCAGTATGCCGCCGTTTAACGGATAGCATACTTTCCCATGCAAATGGCAGAGAAGGACATTCGTTTTCATTTTTTTTTTCTTTTTCGCTATTGCGCATTTTTACGGGGCTAGCTCGAGGAGTCGAGGGCCATGCGGTGACCGGAATTTACTTGACTTGTTCGCGAACAAGCGTGTCTTGAAGTTCCTAGGCGTCGTTATAATTAAGCCTTGGCGCAAGTGCCTGAACGCGCGGAGGTCACACCGTCGTAAGTCAATTAACTTGCCTCTCTCGATAGTTAGGCAAATTAGACGAACAAGCTGTATGGGTTAGGCGCCTGCTTGCTCGGCATGTAAGCCGCTCCTGCTGCTGCATAATTTGTCCATTAACCACGAGTGTCCAAAGTTCGGCTTTTTTTCTTTACTTCGCGGTATCGTGCAGACAAGGTTTCACTTCTTTTTTCTTAATTACACGTTCTTGCTCAGTTAATGCGTGCTCCGTTACTACACACCCAAAAACGTGAAAATACCCCTTGCGCATCCAGATATGAATCCGAGAGCTGCATTCGCACAGTCTTGTTTAGTGGATGGATGGATGGATGTTATGAGCGTCCCCTTTATAACGGGGCGGTGACATGTCTGCCACCAGGCTCGAAGGAGAAAAAAAAGAAAAATAAACTTCCTTGTTTCATGTTGTCCTAATGCCTTATCTACATTGATTAAATCTATGTTATTATACCAAAAAATATAAATTCCCGGTCCATCTCTCTGCCTCTTAAGGCAGAATGACCTTTTTTCCCCCCCAATTATTTATTTTTGTACTTTATCTCTACTTTTCTGCCACCAATACTCTAACCGTCTCTTACTTATTTCTATCGCGGGCGTGTTCAGCTTTCCATTGTTGTCCCTAAAACCCAAGGCTTCATGTAGACTCGGGCCCACACGTATACCTGGGTGAATATCGCCACATTCAATCAGTACATGTTCCATCGTTTCCTTAGTTCCCCCGCAGCATGTACATTGTTCTTCTTCGTTACTGAATCTCGCTTTATAACTACGCGTTCTAAGGCAGCCCGACCTTGCTTCAAACAGTAAAGCGCTTCCCCTTGAATTATCATAAAACCTTTCCCTCCTTATTTCGTTTTTTCCTTTTCGGTAGTTACTCAGAGCCGGCTTCTTTTCCATCGCTGTCATCCAATAAGTCCTCTCCGCCTCTCTGACCTTCCGCTTAATGCTCCTTGTTGCCATATCGCCCGCACTGCCAGCCGTATATTTACTGGTGAGCCTCCTAGTTCTTTTTCTCCTCTGCGTGTCAACGCTTTTTCTATACAAATACCTGAAAACCTTCTCTGCCCATCTACTCTTCTTCATTTTCTTCAGCCTCTCTTCGAATCTCATTTTGCTCTGCGCTTCCCTCACTTCAAAGCCTGTCCATCCCATATCACCCTTTACAGCCTCATTTGTCGTCTTTACCGTGAGCGCCCAACGCGAGGCGGCCCTCCGTCCTTTGATTTACATCCATTCCTGATTGCACCTCTGACTTCATGCACACCACTGAGTTCCCAAATGTAAGCCCCGGAACCATCACACCCTTCCACAGCCCTCGAAGCACCTCGTACCTATTGTATCCCCATAAAGCTCTGTGCTTCACAATTGCAGCATTCCTCTTTCCCTTTGCTACCAATGCTTTTTCTTGTACCTCCATATATCTATCCCCCTCATTTACCCATACTCCGAGGTACTTGTACTCGCTTACCCTCGGTATTTTTCGGCCCTGTATTAAGACCGTACGGTCTCCGTGATCATTGAATACCATCAATCCACATTTTGTTGCACTAAATCCTAGTTCTAGAGCCTCGCACTCCCTTCCGCATATATCTGCCAGTCGCTGTATAACATCTTGACTGTCCGCAAATAAGACAATATCATCAGCATAAAATAGACCTGGAAGCTTCTGCTCAACCATCGCTCCGACCTGTTTGTGTGACAAATTAAATCCAATGTTGCTACCTTCTAGCGCTTTTTCCATCCTCGCCATGTACAGCATGAATAACAGCGGGGACAAAGGACATCCCTGTCTCAGCCCCTTGCTAAAGTGGCGCATGTACACAGCGCCGCAAGCTATCGAAGAATCAATTCTTCCGAGACATGTAGAGCCCGCTGAGTTCCTAACGGCCGTTTTATCGTTACAACGCGTTACGGAAACTCGCGTAGCAAAATGGGTCGCAATTACTGATTATATATGACTATACTCGAGCCTGGCGCGGCATTTACCCTACGATATCCGTCCGTCCGTCCGTCCGTCCATCCATCCATCCATCCATCCATCCATCCATCCATCCATCCATCCATCCATCCATCCATCCATCCATCCATCCATCCATCCATCCATCCATCCATCCATCCATCCATCCATCCATCCATCCATCCAAACCTAGCGCATCAATAGATGCGATGTCATTGCAACAATCCCCATAGCACACGAATCGCGTCAGCCCCACCGTAACACCGCACTCTGCCATCACGTTCGGCGTCCTCCTTCTACGAGGCACTCCCGGGAAATCACAAAAGCGAAGCGCCTCAGAGCAATTCATAATATACGACGGCACCGGCATCGTATATCATCCACTGCGTAAATGACTTCAAGCGCGCTTGTGTCGGGGGGGGGGGGGGGGGATGGTATGTATATGTATTGATAATAAAATTGAGAGAAAGATGAAGGCGGTGAACGTAGCGTAGCACAAAGCACCGTAGTTCTCTTCGCAGCGTAGACATAATTTTGATATTGTTGTCTCAGTCCACTTCATATTTTGCTTCGCTGACTTCGTTAAATATCAGATTCAGAAAGTATACGAAATGTTCTTTCGCTTGAAGTAAAAGACAGGGGAAGTATTCTCGAATGCGGAATTTTAGTGTTTGCCGGACACGTGTTTTCGTAGCCTTTCAAACATTTCCTTCTCTCGTTACTTTGCCTGCAGCGGCAAATTCCGGCCGTCGCCTTACGTATAATGCACACATTTGTCGGAACTCAACGTATCTGTTTGGGTGTGTTCGCACTGACTTCCATGGTTTCCTGCCGGCGATCGAGTGTGACGACACGTTTTTGGATCTACCGCGACAAAATTTATAGCCCTGCTACGTAATAACGTGTGTTGTCGTTTTTCGCTTCTTCAGTCACACGACTGAGTTCACTAACGACGCCGGAGACGAGAAGACAAGAAAAGCTCCTTGTTTCAACGTCTTTTCTATTGTCGTCACTGGCACCTGTTTTACAGCTATTCTGAACCATCAATACGTGCTGTTCAGTCACAGCACACGGGCCTCTACCATTCCGCCTTCACCGAAATGCGATCGCCGTGGCCGGGATCGAACCCACGACCTTCGGGTCAGCAGCCGAGCACTGTAGTCACTGATCCACCGTGGCGAAAAAAAAATAAGGCACATTTTCAGCTTGTTTGTATGCTATCGTATTATTCTTCTGTATAAATATTTTCCTAAGCAAGGTTCTCCTTTATTTGGGAGTCGTAGTTCTGTACGCAGCCCCCCCCCCCCCAACCGATTTTCCCAACCCCCTCCCACTGCAGCCCTTACGATCAGAACGCAGTGCAAAGGCGAGGTATCGGGGGGGGGGGGGGGGGGGGGCGCCACTAGAGTTACTGTATATGCTACCTTTAGGTAGCAGAGCTGCGCATAGGTCTGGCTATACTCGCGGACAACTTTTCTTGGCAATGAAGGAAAGGCTGCGGAAAGGCTCCGCGAAGTAGTCCGGCTCGGCGCGCGTTTCGAAGTTAATTTTGGTTTGTGAATCTTCCGTATCTCCTGTGACGGCCGTTTGATTATTCGAGCAGCCGTCACAGGCTTAGACGGCCATTTGTTAGTGAAATTCGTCACACGCTCTCTCGGCGAGTCGTCGGAAAAGCTGGAGGGTGGCGAGCGCTCACCTGAAGACAAAGACGCCATTTTGACTATGAGCTGCACGTAAAAGGTGCGACGTTTTCACAGGCGCAAAAACGCGAAATGACACTGCACAAAGTAAACCAAAAATAAATATCTCCTTGGTGCACGCTGATACTCTTTTCAAACAGCGCCCCGTAGAAAATAATGTTGTTGTTTTTATTCTCACGCAGAAAACACGGACGTAATTGTGGGACTATATTCTTCAGCGGTAGGCGTATCGAAGACTGGCGATAAACATTGACTGTCGATGACTAGAGCTAATTCAGTTCGCTGCAGCGTCGTCGTCGAGAAATACAAAAATTTGCCCGAGCGTCAGCTTCTCCGCAACACATGGTTGCTAGCGGCGTTTGGAAGACAGATGCGCAACTCTGCGACCAAAAGGTAGCATATACAGTGACTCTAGCCCCCCCCCTCCCCCCTCATGTCCCCCCTTGTCTCACCGCACCTCCTCCCCCCCCCCCCCCTTTCCTGTTCTCACGTCTGCGGTAGTTGCACTGCTGCATGTAATACTATGTCTTTCGTAGCTCTTGTTTATCCCTTGCACTGGTTGTTTCTGGTTCCTCCGTTTTCGTTCGTTTTATCTGATTAGCTCAGCGCTTATCCGCATTTTTTCATCTCCGCTACTAAGTGTTCGGGCATAACTCAAGTGGTGCTATCTAACATAGCCTGCATTTCTTCAACTTAGAGTATACATATAAGGTTGCAGCTCATCGCGTCATCAGCGAAACTTACCCACTCCCCCCACACTAACCCTTATTTTCTTAATTTTCTTGCTGTTCGTTTTAAAATTGCGTGTTGTACTTACGAACCTAAACTGGCGCCCATAGAGAATCCATATCCGTTCCACAAAATTACTGCAGAAACAGAATACGAACGCCTTAAATTATCCGACTGCGTTCGGAAGCGTCCCGGTAGGAATGTACAATTCGTTTGTTTTTATTCTTTATGTGTTGAAAGCCTTGGCCTTTGCTTGAGACGACGTTGGCACGAGTAACCAATTACGCAACATGCACCACGACCTCGTACTTGCCCTCGCTTCTATTTTCCTTTGGTTTTCTTGCTTTTGTGTATTTTTTAACTGCAGCAACCCAGTATGTCCTTGCCGTGAGCACGATCGAACTCGCAAGGGCAAACGGGCAAGAACAACTCTATACTGAACTTCACATCACTAGTACCGTGCAGTGAAGCGACACCTACACGTACTAGTTGCGTCTGCAGCGAGACACAAGAAAGATACCCAGAAGAACGTCTCGTACGTGGTATGCATTTCCAGTCGCCTAACTATTGAAGTAATTCTATTACTCTAAAAGTGTTAAGACGACGAGCGTGCGTACACGTATTTTGAATAGTTGGATTCATAACACGCTGTATATTTGTCGAATATGATCTATTTTACGTTGTCACAAAGCGATTACCTCCAGCCACAAGTACAAGTTTACAGTCGTCCCTTGCTCTCGCGGACGATTCATTAACTTGATATGTACCAAAATTTGCATGGCATGACATGAGTATATGACGATCATAAATGACAGATCATAACATGAAAATCATGCCATGCATGTCACGTACGTCATGATTTACACTTCGCAGTTTTTGGTGCTCTTGCGGCTGTTTTTATTTGAGCGAGTTAGCATCAGGAGGAACACCCTGGCAAAAAGTGTTGGAGTTTATGTGAATACTACCGTGTTTTCTGGCATCGTACTAGCACAATTAACTAATGTTGTCTACTACTAATGGCCATGCTGTTCGCTAATGTCGGCTACAGTTGGTTATAAACGTAACTGAAGGTATACTAGAAATAATTCGAAGTAATGCTGGCGCGTTTCTTTCGAATTTAGCGCTACCTCACCAAAGTTTAGTTTTTAATTTATTTAAGGAGACAACACAGCTTCTCTTTCTCTTGAATACGCAGCCGGCTCTCGTATACGTGTACACCTCGGTTGAGATGAGACGTGTATGCCTTAGCTGCGCTGCATGCAATTAGTAAGACTGCGCGTTATTGAAGCCATTCGTCGACGGTCACGCTCGCTCGACGTTGATGACAGGAACGCCCATCATGCACACGTTGTTATATACGATGCACGCAAGAACACGCGAAGGCAATTTGGCTCGACATGCAGAATTGCACCTGTTCACGTCTCCTATGTATAGCATTGGTCATATTAAAGGGCGCTGCATCGAGAAGAGTGACTTAGTTTAGGTGATGCGTAAAGTACTGTTTCAAAACTATGTTTGCGTTCGTTTGATAAAAAAGCTCTTAACATTTAAACTTATCTCCGAGAAGATGGAGCCTCTATTCCTATTTTCATCGTGTCTTACCTTGTCTATAGCTTGTTCCTGTTATTTGAGCTAACCAGGCAGCCAGCACAAAGCAGCACTTCAAGACTTCAAGACTTTATTGAGGTTGTTTACGATACAGTTCATGTAAATTCACAACACTGATTAGACCCATAGCCACAGGCTAGTAGGGGGTCTAACGGAAAAAATTATATAAGCACAATAACAACTTGTGAAACAAAGCACAACATCATCAAAACAAAAATAATTACGGAAAGGAAACAAAAGTATACAAAAAAGATTTCGTTAGGATTTAAGATGAGGTAATGCATAACTCACATGCATCATAGCACATACTCAAATGTAGGTAATCACTACAACATTCTTTTTACTTTTGTACATCATTACATAATCAAAACGAGTATAGTCGAAGCGCCAAAAATATGCGTAAGGTTTTGTGCATGGTTATATTTTATTGTTCTTCATGGAGCAAATAATTTTTAAGTGCATGTGGGAAACCCTTTGCATCTTTTATCTGAAGTGGTATTTTATTCCATGCTTTAACTCCTGCGAACTGCAGTAAGCGTTCACCATAGACGTTGTTTGTAGGTGGAAGATTAAAATTGCGCGATGTCATGCATCTAGTTACGCGGTTGGAGGAAGAAAATATTGATACATTGAAAGGTACACTGTATGTAATGATATTACTGACGGTGACTGCTGTTTTATGTTGCCGTATATAACCAAAAGGTAGAATTTCCAACTTGTGAAACAAAAAAGCGCTGTGTTGATTATAGGCCGCATTATCTATTATTCTAAGTGCTCGCTTTTGTAATGTGCGGATAGGTTCAAGGTAGGTTTTATAAGTCCATCCCCATGAGTCTACGCAGTATGACAGGTGACAATGAACAAATGCGAAATAAAGCACTGTGACAATATTACTACTAAAATAATTCCTAGCAGCTAGGAGCATGCTACAGCCGGATACTAGTTTAGTACATACAGAATTTATTTGCTTACTCCAGTGTAATTGGCTGTCGAATACTACACCTAGATATTTAAATTCTCTTACCTGCTCAAGTTGGCAGTTGTTCATTGTAAGCCGAAAGGAGTCATCGTTTACATTTCGGTGGCGGGAGTGAAAAATAGTATACTTAGTTTTCTGTGTATTGAGTGTTAATTTATTCACCGTAAACCACATAAAAATATTTTCTAACTCTTCATTAGCTTTACATTCTAGGTCGGCTATGTTGTCGGCGGTAACTACTAAAGCTGTATCGTCAGCGTACATTAGCAACTCAGCCGATTTGAGTATGCATGGCAAGTCGTTTACGTATAGTGAAAATAATAACGGCCCGAGGACTGACCCCTGCGGTACTCCCGTCTTTATGTTTAATAAAGAAGACGTAAGATTTTGCATTTTGACCATTTGATGACGTCCATCTATGTAGCTAGAGAATAAATTAAATACTTTTCCGCGGAGTCCGCAGTGTTTTAATTTCATAAGTAGGATATCGTGGTCAACAGTATCAAACGCTTTTTTTAGGTCAATAAAAACTACTGCCACAAGAAGGTTGTTGTGTAATGCCGTGTTAATCTTCTGTGATAACGGAATGATGCGATCTAAATCCATGTTGCTCCAGGCAAAATGCACGATCTTTTTCAAGGAATATGCGCATTCGCTTTCCAAGAATCTTCTCGAATATGGTATTTATAAGGCTTAAAACGGATATAGGCCGATAGCTCGAAGGATCAGAGCGATCGCCATCTTTATATACCGGTACAACTTTAGCGTTTTTTAAACAAGATGGGTACGTTGATGTGCGCAAGCAATGGTTAAATACGTGACATAGGATGGGACCCAGGATATGAATATTATCTTTTACTAACCGAGCTGGAATGCCATCTAGACCATTGGTTTTATTTGTGTTTATATTGGCAACAGTGTCATACATTTCATCATAGGTAATGTTGGGAAGAGCAAACGAATTTGATAATGAAAGTGAAAAACATTTAATTTCGCTATGAGGGAACTTTGCTGCTAAAGTTGGACCAATTTCAGTAAAGAATAAATTAAATTTATCAAGTGTATGCGCATCAACAGCGTCAGGTAATACACGCTGTGATGGATCATTACCGACAACTTCTTTTACAATTTTCCATGTTTTTTTTAGAATCGCCTTGCGCTTGAAAAATAAGACGAGAATAATAGTCCTTCTTTCGTTGCCTCATGAGAAGCACAGTCTTATTCCTCAACAGTTTAAACTGGCCTAAATAATATTTATTTTCTTTATGCTGTCTCCATTTGTGGTACCAGAAGTCCTTCTTCTTCAGCAGTGCAAGGATCTCAGTTGTCATCCAAGGAGTTAGCGGGGTTTTATATGAGCGTGCAGATACGTTTGAGCGGCTATTTTCATTGGCATGGCGAAGGGCTTTTGTCATGTTCCACTTCCGCATACGAGGTCGATTTAATGGCCAGATCGAAGCACAAGGACGCTGGATATGGCCAAATTAGTTTTCCGTCCATTGGGAAGCCTTTTTCTCAAGAAATCCGAATAAATTTCCTTTAATGAACGTGCTTGATTGAGTGCGTGGTTTTAAAATGCAACGAAGTCAATCATTTACTGATAAACCGTTATCTTTATTGTCCAAACTTATCTCGTGTTCCTCCTTATAGCGGGTACTTAAGCGTTAGTTCTCTAAGTGTATGAGATACGATCGTATGCTCATTTCGTACAATCCGCACAACGCTAACGATGGTATCGGTGAATTCAGGCAAGTTAGACAAAAAGGAAAGGCAACTACAGTGAGCTTCATGTTTCACTTCCGCATACGCGCATAATAAAATCCCGCTCACGACCACCGAATACGCATGCGCGGCACGAGTCGATAGGATATCTCGCATGCGACGGGGTTTACCCGTGCTGTCTGTAAGTTCCTCGTTTTCAAGCAATGGCGTTATCGTAAGTACAAAGACCAAAATAAACAGAGCGGGTGATTTCACCCTTTGTTGCGGCGCGATCCGAACGAAGCGGTACAAGAAACAGCAAGTTGTTCTCTGTTCTCCGATTGAGTAGTGCTTTCGCGAGCAAATGAGGAAGCAGGAAATTTGGGTGCAAGAGAACTATCACAATCGCTGCCGGGAACGACGAAATGTGACGGAGTGCTGAAGTGCGTGTACGATGGCGCGTTGCGCTTGCGCGATGCAATACCTAAACGGGACTCGGGACATTTTAAAACGTTGTACTACGTGGCAAACAGCGTCGGGTATCGTATACATCGTGAGACTGCAATCGCGCGCAATGCATTACTCGGTAGGAGGTGCATGGTCTCGTAATGCGGTGCGCAAGAAAACTATGGGGAATGCGTACGAGATAATCTCCCGAAATCTGATACTGAAGATGCGCATTATAGGCGGAAGTTGCTTGCTACTTCATCGAAAGTAAAGAGAAAAAAAAACTGAGGACGCTTGAGCTTCGCCTTCAAGAGTAGAACGCGATAGCGTGATCGGGCCTCGTTCACATCGCCTTCTCAATCACCAGCCTAGCTTCGTTGCTCGGTGGACACCATGCGGCAAGGAAAATAACATCTGTGCGCGTAACATTGGCCGTTTCAACCTATCCTAGCATGCCTACTGCAAGTACAGTTGCGATGGGCACACTATACGCCATAATTCTTCCTTTTGCGAATCAGCGAAGGGCCCACTACGCGTCCGTGGGGCAACACGCGCGCCTGAACGCTTTGTTGATGCTCTTGCTGATGATGATGAATTGGGGCTGAGCCCTTTTGTAATGGGTGGGAAGCTTTAAACTACACACTCGTTACGGAAGTCATATGGTGCGATTCTACGCTTCTGCCACGCAATTCCTCGCCATACCCTGTATAGGGTATTTCTTCCGAAGAATTTTCAGGCGTTTGTGTGGCTCTGTGTTAGAACACTTGCCTGCAATGCAGAATGCCTGGGTTTGATTTTCCGGCTCGAACATGATTTTATTAGATGTGAAGCATCTTAGCGGAGTTCAATCCGGTGGTGGTGGTGTGCGGCGTGACCACCCTTACTGCGCATGCGCAAGCCATCTCCACACACCCCCTCTCGCTCTCCACACCCCCTCTCCCCTCTCCACACCCCCTTTCCCCTCTCTCTCCCCTTACCCTCTCTCCCCTCCCCCTCTGAAACGCGGGCTCTACATGCCGAAACGCTGCTTCGCATCGCCTCATGGTCCCCTTTAGCGGGAGATGGTGTGATTTTCCTTTAACAGCGAAGCAGTTTAAGCTATCGGTAACTTGTGATTAGTCGTGCAAGGCTCCTCAGGTGGGTATGCGCCACAGGAATTGGGCATGCCCCACTACCGTGTACAGCAGGCGCGAGCGTTAAACGAAACACTCTGGTTGGCGACATGGAGCACGTGAAGCACGTGACAGAGAGAGAGAAAGAGATACAAAGAAAGAGAAAGGAGAAGAGCGATATAAAGAGAATAAAGACATAAACAGATAGAAACATGATTGATGCAGCGCTAAAGACGAAGACGAAAGGAAGACAGAGTGCGCCGGACGAGCGCTTGCTTGCTTGCTTGAACCTCTTCTACTGGCTCTTACCCACAAAGGGGGATATTGGCCATGAAACCGGCGGTAAACATTACATGGAAATTTAGAATTTAGACAAAAGTAATTGAATTAATCGGACTACAAGCGAGTATTGAAAATAAAATAGGAATCTTTGGGTTATGTGCCAATAGAATGAGAAAAGAACCTTAATATCGAAAATAATCAATTAGAGCGCTGTCCTGTGTTATCTGTGTTCCTTTCGTCTTCGTCTTTAGCGCTGCATCAATCATGCAAGCATTACAACTAGCCCAACTTTCCATTCTACAACCGATAGAAATAAGACAGAGGAAAAGACAGAAAGAAAGAGGAAGCGATAAATAGGAAGAGAGATATAGATAGATAACTTTATTGTACACCGAGGGAGGAGAGCCGGGCTTTACCCCGACGCCCCTGCGGGCCGCTCCCACGTTGGAACAGGCAGGGAGTACCTGCCTGCGGCATCGTGGGCCCCTTGGATTGCCCGAAGCTGACGGTGACGATCCGTACTATTGATGGCGGAATAAAACCCTTTTCTTGGGATGATTTGCGCCTTGAGTTCCTTGGGTATGTGGGGGCAGTCCCACATCATGTGCTCAAATGTACACACACACCCACAGTCCGGGCAGTCAGGAGATATATCCACATAAATAGATACATTAGCTGGGCAAGGGTAAACACCTGTCTGTAGTAGTCTGAGCGTGACTTCTTGTCCTCTGGTAAGATGCGAATGGGGTGGAGGAAAGACACTACGACTCAAACGATAATGTGAAGTGACTTCGTTAAATGTCGCTAGAACGTCCCGCGACCCTCGATCAGCCGCACCCCCATCCAGAGGATCGGCCCCGGGCGGGGCGGAGCGGTCCAACGTGCCAGGGCCGTGAAGCCCCGCGCGGAAGGCAAGTCCTCGCGCCCGGGCGTGGGCTAATTCGTTGGAGTTGGTGATGCCGCTGATCGTGGAGCCCATATGGGCCGGGAACCAAATGATCTCGTGTGGAGTGATGGTCCTACCTCTGAGAATTCTAGCAACAGGTGGGGAGACCCTGCCAGAGGCAAAAGAGGTACAGTAATGTCGGCATGCTCTGTCAAGGCAACCTCCCCGGCAATAGCTGAACAGGTATCCATCGCACTAGGGCTTTTGGATTCATCCCGTGTTCAGGTCTATTCTGATTCCCGTTAGGAAGAGAGAAAAAGAAATATAAAAATAGCGACAAACAGAAAGAAATGGAGAGAGATAAAAAATAGAAAGAAACAGATACAAAAAGAGATGCAAGAAACAGAGAGAAAGAAAAAGAAAGAAAGAGAAAAATAAATAGAAACACGGAAGGCCACCCAACTTCGCTCTTCCTTCACTCTCAGTACCACTAGTGCAAAACTGCCATATTTTTTTTATTATATTGTGACACAAGCAGCGCATAGGCGTACGCAGACGGAATGGAGGGAAAGGGGAGTGTATTTACCGCAGCGTCCCCCCTCATCCTCCCATCCCCGATCGAGTCCGAAAGAAAACAAGCTTTGCAATACATGCAGAAATGCAAATTAAGCAATGGCGCGCTGCTCACAACAGCCTGCCCTTGGTCCCCGGCTTCCCGGGCCGCAAAATTGGGAAGTACACAGTTCTTGGAACGCAACACCAAGAGTCCTCGGCCGCCTCTATCGTCAAAAATCTGCATAATCCTTCACAATCTTAAACGATGACGCGACAGGTCTTACTGAGTGAAAAATGTGGGGGCTGACTTGGCGCCGCCACTTAGGGGGGTGGGGGGAGGGGCAGCTGTCCACCCCCACCCCCGCCCTTGCTCCCCCTATGCGCACGCCTATATGACAAGCCGTGTTTGTCAGGTCCACTACATTATAGCAGCACAACAAGGCCATGACTTCGTCTCATCTCGGCATCTCATTATTTATTTCGGGACACGTTTATGGGCTTAATGATCAGCGCGTGCGCGCACAAGCAACGACTATTTTGCTGGCGGATACGTCCGTCGTCGTCTGGAATGTTCGTTATTCGTGACGACAACCAGACGCTGCGTGCCTCGCGTTGCTCTTCGACCGATCTCATGCACAGCCGGGCACAACAAGCCAGCGCATTCATCGTCCCGCTTACAAGCTGCAGTTCGGTTTCCTTATGCGGAGTCTGTGACGTCAGAATGCATGAAAGCCGGGCCCTGTTTCGGATCGTATTAGCTATGCGGTGGAGTACAAACACGCCCGAAGTCAGGCAGCAGCCTGCCGGCGCCATCCAGGAAATTACCCGGCGCTGAACGCGCCAACGGTGCACCGGACGTATATGGCTGGTCGCGGATAGTAAACGTTAAAGTGCCCCCATAAACAACCTCTGAAAATACAAAGAACAAACACGTTATACTCTCCTCGCGTTTACCGTCTTTTCGGCACAATTCGGGACACCAACAGTCTGTTCACGTGACGTCACGAGGAAAAAACTCACGGGGTCCCTTATGCATTTGCCAAAGAAGACTCGAAGGCGAAAGCCGTCTTCTTATTTTTTATTCTCAGTCGATGCATTCATTCCTCCCTCGCCTCCTTACGAAAGATTTCTACACCTAACGTGGATTTGCAGTGCCTTCAGGATCGGAGGCGTTGCAAGCTTTCTGCACCTCGCTCGCCTGGTTTTCCACTGCCTCCGTGATCAGATCACCTTTTACCAAGCGACCACGACATGTGATGGCATCATCATGAAAAGTCGCGTTATGTGACGTCATATTGCCGTCCTTATGACGTCGTAAATTTGAGTGATGTGTGACGTCATGGTGACGTATATGGTGGCGTCATCGCGTGACGACTCTTTTTGCGTCACTCGTGTTGACGCCAACGCCACGGGACGCCGACGCCGATGGTCAGTTTTCGCATTTGATGGGGCATATGTAAGGCTTTCGCCTTGATAAGCTCTCGATTGGTCCACACACGAGGGATATCGTTTGCGGATTTTCCGCTCTTTGCCGTGCAGTCGCACGCCCGTTCTGCCATGTCTAGCATGACAATCGTGCGCGATCGACTGGCTTCACTTTGTTTTGCGCGTTTTCTACTGCGCATGCGGAGATAACAGCGCGTAGCCGAAAAGCGCGAAGTTCTGATAGGCTCAACGCTTAGTGCTAACATTGTCCACGCGTTTTATTAAGAAATGAGTGGTGAGGAAGAGATTGCGCCTGGGGTATAGAAGGCGAGAAAGAAACCACTCTCTCGTCTTTGAACTCGTAGTGGTTTATAGGGGCCCTTTAAGAGTTGTCTGCACTCTGTCACACGGCCTGAGAGAGAGAGAGAAGACGGACGCAATGCTAAAGTCGAGAGAAGCTCGAGTTACATATGCATAAAACATTTCGCCAACGTAGGGATCCATCAAATAACATTCAGACAGCGACGGAGTATAGAGTTACGGCCTGTTTTTCCAACGATGATTCATCGCGCGGGCGCAGCGGCTGGCGTAATGAATTACCGCGCTTGTTATAGGGTCGCTCCGGAATCCGAAGCGCCGGTGAAGAGATAACAGCTCTCGTCTTGTCTAGTTCTTCTTGTGTATTTTGTGTTTTGCGCTTCCAAGTACCTTCATGGAAATAACAGTGTGCTGATCCAACCGGGATGAGCTGCGCAGGTGGTAAAATAACACCTCTAACCTAGATGAAAGATGTCCAAGAGATCGGTGCGTCGACAAAGGAGCAGTCGTACAATGAAGACAAACAGTAATGTTAGTTTACTAAAACGCGCATCTTTTCGAGCTTTTAATTGCTGTGCAATCCTGTTTTCCTCATTTTCGTTTTAAATTTGCGTTGAGTTCGATTGCACACGCAAACTGTCGTTTCACCATTCTCTTTTTATATTTATTGTACTTGTTTTCTCGTGTTCTGCCCTGCTTCTCTCTATATTTGCTTATATTTTCTTCCTTTTGTTTTCTTATATTCGCCTGGGCACTGTATTTCTCAATTATTCTCAATAATGCCTTGGCGCGTTGGAAAAAGTTGCTGATTGATTGATTGCTGATTGTTTGAGAATATTTTGATCTAAATCGCCGAATCAATCCAGAAGCGATTAAGCAGCGCGTGATCAGAAACGCTGACTTGTCGTGGCGGCGGCTTTTATGATGGATGATTCGCACGATAGGCTTCAGCTATCAGGAATGCATGCCCTTTGTGCTGCGCTGCTCGCGAAAGACGCTGAAATCAGAGCGCAACCATTGCACGCGCATGCTATAGCTTGACCGAGCAAAAAGAAACGACAGACGGACTTAGTCCGAGCGATGCGCCACTAGACACCTGACCTCCGCCCCTGCAGTTCTCTCTCTCTCTCTCTCTCTCTCTCTCGCTCGCTTGCTTTATCTCAACATCTCGCAACAATGAAGACATTTTCGAGACGCGCACCGCATTTTCACGTTGCCAGATTGTGTCGACTGCTGCGGGCGGGACGATCTTCGGAAGAGAACGTGAGGAACAAAACACTGTGGTGCGAGAGCGCGCTTGTCGCCATCGCTTTTTTTTTTTTTTGTACTCTGAGCACGGCACACACCCAATGCAGGGAATTGGCAGAGTAGTGAGCGAATTTTTCCTATTATTTTCTTGTAGTGTATCATTCCTAGATGATATAGTTAATTAATATATATTTATTTCGAGTAGCAACTATCAGTAACGAAATATTTAAAGCCGGCAGAATTTAGCGAGACATTCTTTTACTTTCAATGATGAATTCCTCAATGGACGAAGAAAACATCCCTGTGGCTGCACCCCAGAGTAGTGGGCCCCAAAACAAGGAATAACCGTTTCTGATAATTCCAGGTCCAGCTTTCGAAAAGGTGGCATTGTTATTCTTTTCCTCAATGTCGTGTGTCGCCGTCGCAATACGCTGACGTGCAGCTTTCTTTTCCCCCTGGGACTGGCGCAAGTGTCTGCAAACTTCTTTCTGGACACGTAACACTTTGTATAGCTGGCACGTTACAGAAGCTACGCACGCGAACCGGCGAAGGGCCCGATAGTAAAGCGGCTGCTGGCGTAAACGAAGGGGCCTCTTGCACAAACCTGCGAGTGCTGTCCGTGTGGAACGCGATGCAGTCGTGTGGGTTATCTCGTTCCGATTTCTCTTTTTCACTTTCGGTTGTCCTTCAACTTTCGTTTTCAAGAATACCAAAAAGAGCGAAATAAAAAAGAAGAGAAAGAGTGTCTCAAGCGTGAAGCGATATGCGGAGCAAGTTCATTTGGGCTTCTCGTCACAGGCTAATTTGCATACAGCGACGGGCCTCGACATCTCATTGTCTCGCTGCACCGGCGGGGCGTTGCAACCATTCCTTCGTGCTGCATTGTTGTTCCTCTTCGGCGATGCACGTGAAGGGACGCTGGGTGGTCGACTCGTCGTCGTCCGCGCACGCACGCAAGTACGCGGCGAAGGTCACCCACACTGCAAACAACGAGAAACTGTATACTGGAGGTTTTTACGAAGACATCAAGTAATACTGACACATGGGGGTCCAGAGGGATTAAAAAAAAAGGAAATTTCTTCAAAATTGAACGGGCAGAAGAATGCTGAAGTTGACTAGTTGGTTCTTCATTGCAGAGAAAATCTGCAGCGCGAGCAGGCGAGGATGACAAGCGACACATGAAAATAGACCCGCAACGGTGGTCTATAGCGGTTATGGTGCTCCTCTGCTTCTGCTGACCCCAAGGTCGCGGGATCGAATCCCGGCCGTGGTGGCCGCATTTCGACGGAGGCGAAATACTAGAGGCCCGTTTACTTAGATTTACGTGCACTTTAAAGAACACCATATGGTCAAAATTTCCGGAGCCCTCCACTACGGCTTCCCTCATAATCATATCGTGGCTTTGTCGTCTGAGACCCCAGTCATTTATTACTGTGTTATTGTGATTACATAGTCTCTGACATTTCTGTGATAACGTGTCTTGTGCAGTCGTGAGCAATATGAGAGGAAACATGAAATTCATGTTGGAGTAACGATTACTTGTAATGTACAGTCTCAACGGAAAAAGATCCGCACAAGTGAACGGAGGCCGGAGCCGCAAAATTGCGACACGCGGCGCTGTTCTACACGGGCACGCCGATAGCGAGATTGCCAAGCACATTCCACTTTCCAGAGCAGGGGTGGCCGGCGGAAAGCAGCCCATCTTGCTGTTGGCCCATATCTTAAAGGAAAGCTTTGTTCATCGCTTATCGCCAGATGTGGCTATGAAGACGGTATCCTTTTTGTTTTTCTTTTTTCGCTCAGGTTGCGAGTAACTGTATCTTTATCGCAGTTGCTGAGGGAGAGCTGCCCGTTGGAGTGCTTTCAGCCGGCCACCCCTGCTTTGGAAAATGGAATGTGCTTCGCACTATCGCTATCGGCGCGCTCGGGAAAGCCGCGTGTCGCAGTCTTGCCGCTCTGGCAATCGGTCACTTGTGCCAATCTTTTTTTCCGTTGATACTGTACCTAAATGAATGTGACGTACTGAATTGCAAGAGACAGCGTTCTGCTTGAGAATTTAGTGTTATGAACATCTTTGAGCTTGCCAACTGCGTTTGGCCGCTATGACCATTAAGAGGTTATTATTTCAGTGTTCCCTCTCACATTGATCACGACTATACATACTGCGCTCAGTACTTCGTATAGCATGCCACATTGTCATGGTAGTCTTGCGCCGTCATCGTGACTCCATGTTCGTATGCTCATGTGTTGTAATGGACCCTTCCTGCAAACGCGGTGCATCGGCAACCCGTCTGCCGTGTTGGCAGTGTCAGCCTTGAGCATCGCAGCTGGTATGTAATGAAATCGGGGAGGCGGCGGCCTCCGTGTTCGCTGAAGCGCAGCGACCCTTGTTAGTTGACCCCGCGACGTGGGAGCGGCGCGTGGCGACAGCGCATGCGTCCGATGCGGGGGCCGAAACCGCTTAATCACGATGTCACCACCCCAGGACGCGTACCACCTCCACGGCGCAGCTTCGTCAAGGTTTTTGGCAGGATTCAGAGTGCGAGGCGTCGGCCTTCGGCTTAAGCAGAAAAAAAAAAAGAGGTGAGAATGTTGCCGTTATAACAGCGGAAAGGAACAGTAACGGACCCCAGCCAACGGTAGTCAAAATCAATCAATCAATCAATCAATCAATCAATCAATCAATCAATCAATCAATCAATCAATCAATCAATCAATCAATCAATCAATCAATCAATCTCTTTTATTCAAGACAACAGCACAGGACTAAAAGCTGAGCTGCGGCCCCAAGTTAAAGAAAAAAAGCACTATTTCGACTTAAACTATTCTCTTCTGATGATCGACCTATTATAGTAAAACTAATGGCAATAGAGTTTTCAAAGAATTCCTTATTAGCCTCAAGCGATCTAAAGATTCCCTTTCGTATTTTCTTAAGCAGTACTCCGTGAAAATAGAGGGTACAACTACCACGCCGCAGTGTGTGTGAAATGCTATTATTGATAACAGAATCAAAGATTCACTGCGCTGAAGTACAAGCCACCAGTACAAAATATTAGGAACCCTTCCCCTATCGGGAAAATGGGGGCGAGCGAAGTTGGCGTGTGCGTGCCTGGCCTACATTCTTAACCAGGTCCTGGCTAAATGCTGGCTATATCCAGGAAACTAGACGAAAAATGGCTAGTTTCCTGGCTCTATCTAGCTCTTTAAAGGGCCCCTCACCAGGTTAGACAATTTTGAGCTAACGAGCGCAATGCATAGACTGGGCGTTCACGATCACGTCTGCCAAAATTTGCAACGCTACGCGCCGCGGAAATGGGTGAAATTTCAAGGTGAACGCTGCTTGCCCTTCCTCTCGCGGGCGCGCGCTTTAGAGAATGAGGGGATGACGTACGTGAGAAAATGGCCCTACGTAGATGGTAGTGCTGTGACGTCGCTCCTCTACGTAGACGACTGTGCTCTGACGTCGCCAACAGTAGCACGTGACACTGCGATAATTATTTGACACGACATGTGTAGTTTGTGTAACTTGTTGCTTGAATAGATTAATAAAACTTGAGTGAAATAACAAGACACACAAAGGGAATGTGTGCATCTTTTTCTTTTTTTTTTCGTGAATTGCAGCGAGTTGCGGGGCTAATGTGCCTCCCTTTCCCATGCGTTCGTGTCCCCGCGGTATGCTAGCCACCATACCCGCGGTTAGCGCATCGAGCAGACGCCAGCCCTGGAAACGAAAGTAATGTTCTGGCGCGTTCGAGCACTCATTATGCTCATTTATTCTACCGCGTCCAAGTAAACGTTAATGCGACACTTGCTCATGATACCGCCACTCTCGTGCCCGTACAAGGCCCGTATTCCCAAAAGGCGACAATCGCAAAAGTATCGCCTTTGGTGCGCGCTGATTGGCTATTGAGCAAACCGGAAAAGTTAGGGCGCCACCTGGTAATTCCGCCGACGTCAATTTTGCGTCATGGTGCTCGACGGTGCTCTCGACATATTTGCAATAAGCGAAGGCACCGTTAACCGTCGGTTCGTGGTGAAGTCTAGCATTTCAGTGACGTAGGCGGTAGCTTCTAGTATTCGATCCTCGCGTGGATATACGCAGCATTTTTTACGCTGAAGCTTTCATCGAGCATTACCTTGGGGTGTTATCAGCACTCGTTCTTTGCCAGCGCGTGTTTTTTCGTGGTTTGAACGTCCCAGGAGCATGAACCGTGCGTTGCTCGCGTGGCTTATCGCGAGCCGGCAACATGTTGAGATCTTGAGACGATGTCGCTGCGGCGGCACGCTACAGCTGAACTCTCCGAGTACGCCGTGTTAAACTCTCAACGAAAATACGTTTCACGCAAAGTTGCATTCTTTAAATATTATACTGTGCATTAAATAATCGAACAAAAAAACGTTGAAAGCACTTTCAACACGTCTTACACTTCAAGTAGCCACAGCCAAGCCGGCCAAGCCTGGCCACTGCGTAGAAGCAGCAGCACACGCTCGAAAACGCCGTACTCGGGTTGCTCTGCGCTCGTACAGTGCGCTCACTCCCGTGTTGTGAGACATTCGTACTACCAACGGCCAGTTGCAACAATGACGTCACAGGCAAGTCTTTTTTTTACTTATCGAACGCATCAAATTCTACGTCACCAAACGCGATACTATCGCCTTTTGCGATCGTTTGAGAATACGGGCCCAAATGTCTCAACTTTCATGCCCCTCCCGCAGAAACAGGCAGTACACCACAGAGAACGCCGACAAAACGCCCACGGCCGCTACATAAAAACAAATGTAGCGGCCGTGCAACGCCGCTCGCGTGCTCGGGCTGGCTCGGGCACGTCATGCGCACGTGACCATGCATGCGCATGACGTGTTCATGCGTATGTGTCAAGTGAAGAGGGCAGGGAAGGGATTTGGCTTGCTAAGGCTACACGGAGCGAGTGGCAAGGGTTTGAAACTCGCCTCCTCGCATCATGGTTTCGCGCCGCTACAAATTATTGTTTTTCTCAGCTCGTAATGAACCGATTTGAAAAATTCTTGCGGTATGCTGCTCTTCATTCGGCACACAACAACTTCCAGCGTCTAACTAAAATTTGCTATGTGGCCCGGTGAGGGGCCCTTTAAGCAGGTCCTGATTAAGACTGCACTATTTTTCTTTCTTTCTTTCTTTCTTTCTTTCTTTCTCTCTTTCTTTCTTTCTTTCTTTTCTATCGCATTGCGCAATGCTCCCTCCTAACTTTCTCCTTCCGCCATGCCGGGAATTGGACCGTCACCCCACCTGATTAGCAGCGGAACACTTCTGTTGCTGCAGGCAACAACGACGGTCATGCATGAAACAATGAAATGCAACAGTGAAAGGCAACAAATATTTGTGGCAACGTGAAATGACAAGTGACCTCAATAAAAGATCAGATTGCCACATCAGGAATATGCATCTGACCGGCACGTATTCGTGGGCCTCATTTGTGTACACCCGCATTTCTGTATACACGTCAGTGCCGGGTTTTTCTCGAACTATGCCGCCACCACCGCCACCGCCACCACCGAAACCTGTAACTCATGGAAGCTTCGCTTAAAACTGTCTTAGACATCTCCTACTCAAGATGCGCCCGAATGCGACACAGAAAAACGTCGAACTTTGCGATGTTACACAATGCGCGTCGCCATTGTTCTGGCGAGAACTTGGAAACAACACGTCAGGGTTGTTTATTCTCATTGAATAATAAGTTCTTTACTGGCCGGCTAATGCAAGCAGGTACTTTTCCCACAATGTTTCTTAGCCTGGCCTCATTTGGTATTGGCGTTTAGCGAGCGTCCTTTACAAGGAAATGCTAATTCTCTTTCAAGGTATGTATATATATATATATTCCTCTCTTTCTTCCTTGCCACGCTATCTGTGCTGACAGTTTGAACAGTACAGTTCGAGCTGATCGTAAAAAAGAGAGTTCATGGGGTCGGGTCGTGCAGGAAGTGAAACATTTGCGCGGGCTTTATTGTCATGACTGGGCGTCACCGGCTACAAGTTTAATCACCGTAATACGCCTCTTCCGGGAATGATATTCGGGGTAACGTGCAGTTCGAGTCGTTTAGAGAGCAAAGCGGGCATAAAACGCAAGGACAGTGCGAAGATAAAGAAAACAACCCTTGCAGAGCTGGTTAGCCAGATAAGTACACTGCATAGTTCGCGTCCTCATCAACCCACGAATTATTTCCGCCACAACGTAAGGCCCAGTAACCAGATCACGGCTGCCCGGCAGGACCATCAATTCACGGATAACTCTTTAATGTCGCGGCGGATGGGCTAAGGGGGCGAGGCCTTCGAAGCAGTCCCTCACAGATGCCCCAACAACCATCTGCAGGAACGATCATGGCGTCCGTTCGGCTTCATTGGTTTATTAGTCAACGTAACTTTCTCATGTCTGAGGTGGCGAGTGGATGCTGGAGTAGCCGTGTGTTTAAGGCGAAAGCCTTAGATGCCTCATCAAACGCGAAAATTGACCATCGGCGGCCTCACCACAGGCGATAAAAAAAAATAATAAGGCGGTATCGCACCAGTGGTGCCAAGCCTAAAGGAAGCGCGGAGCTGGGCGGCCTTCTTTGTTTCTCTTTATTTTTTCCTTTCTTTCTTCGCCTCTTTCTTTCCTATTCTCACTATTTTTTTCTCGCTGTTGTGTTCTTCAACTCTCTCTCTCGGTATATATATATATATATATATATATATATACATATATATATATATATATATATATATTGTGGGGGTCCTCACCACCTGACCAAATGACGAGTTGTCGCGCTGCCTCCCAACTCAGAAAACATTTATTAGTACAAATAACGATCAAACTGAACAGTTAAACTCCTGAACAGTTAAAAGGTCCTCACGGCCACCACATACCATAAAACGTTCAACCCTCGCCACGCCGGCCGTCCAACACACGCGCGCACACACCCCGCCAGTCTGTCGCCAACTCCCCGCGCCTCGTGTTGGCTGGCGCTTTTATGGGGTATCTGTGGGGCGCGCGCACCCCTACTGCGCAGCACGTGCAGTAATCGGATGGCGATGCGCGCGATTCCCACAATATATATATATATATATATATATATATTTGCTTTCTCTTTCTCTTTCTTTGTATCTCTTTCTGCCTATATATTTATCTCTGTTTTTGATTCTCTCTCTTCCTCTTTCCGTTTATCTTTATTTTCTTTCTCTCTATTTCTATTTCTTCTATGCTATACTTTCCTCTCTCCCCTCCTCCTTTCCCTCCTGCTCACCCTCACATCCTTTTCCCACCCACTCGCTATACCGTACTATACAAGTCTACGTTATGCTCTACTAGCGTGCCTGGATAGCCGAGTGGGACCGGTGGCTCAATGCACTCGAGAGAAGAGAAGTGTACTTCAGGATAACCTATTGGGAGAGTGTGTGTTTGCTAAACATACTTTAGTAGCGAAAAGTTCGAAAAAAAAGGAAACAGAAGAAGGAGAGGATCTACAATTAATCTACTTCTTCCGTTTCCTTTCTTTTTCGAACTTTGCGCTACTACAGTATGCTGAGGGAAGAGAAAGTTTCCACCAAAAAAAAAAAAAAAAGAAAGAAAGAAAAAAGAACTGGCGCTGTAGCCGCGTCATCCTTGGAGCTGTAGACGACAACGACTGCGCATAAAGGGCCCGAGCCGGAGTTTGGACGCGGGCTGCGGCACCGAACGAGGTCGGTGTCCCGGCGCCGGCGTGGGTCGATGTGTCGTCGCCGAGGCGAGCACTGTCTCCTTTGAAGCTTTAACGTCGCTTGAGCTGTTTTGTCTGTTGCGATGATGTTGGTGTGTGGGTCACTGACTTCAGCAGCAACGCACTTCTGCGTAAGCTATATATACGCTTATAAAAAGTGTAAGCTTAACAGATACGAAGAGGTATTGACGAAAGTAATTTATCGATGACGGTGCCTTCCTGGGACGCTTATTCCATCCACAACTTGTGATGTAGGGCGATGAATATTTCGGACAGAAGTAAACTGAACAATGCAAGCGTTGCCTAAAGAAACTGTCTTCTTCACTAAGTAGACGACTCCATAACTATTTTTTGTACATAAATAAATAAACCAACAAACAAACAAGCAAATAAATAAATAAATAAATAAATAAATAAATAAATAAATAAATAAATAAATAAATAAGTCTTCATTTTGATGACGCCCAAGTTTTTCTAACTTCCTGTGCATACACACGAAACCATAAGTGTACATGCAGAACATTGTCGAATAACAGGCCTCGGCAAAGCTCTTCGTTCTTGGGGTGAGTACCAGCTCTGCCACGACGAAGCACAGCGTCATGCTGCAGAGGTATTGAGCTAGATTATTTGTGGCCCATGATGGGCAGAACATGACAGGCAGATACCGATGGGCAGAACCTGATGGGCCCTGATGGGCAGTGTGTGCCCCTGATGGGCAGTGTAAAACAGGCAGTACATTATGGGCATCGCACGGTCATCAGTTCATGAATGGCAGTATACATTATGGTTAGTTCGAAGATTTGCTCAAACGTCATTCTGATCTCTAACGAAATTATGACTTCTTGCATTACTTGTGTTTCTCCCTGCCTCTCTCTTGCTTGGCAAATGTTCAAAAGTTATCGAACTAAGTTCTACTGTACAGAGTATAAACTAGAGTCTTGCCTTGCGATTGTCGCCTGCTGAGAATGATCTAGATGGCTATCCACCCTGAAAATCAATTCAATAATAATATCCGGGGTTTAACGTCCCAAAACCAAGATGAAAATCAACTCGACAATTAGCTTATTAATTAGCATATTAATTCAATATCTTATACAAAAGCTCTCACGCGCTTTGTCGGTGAATTTGTGACGAATTTTTGAGAAAGTCCATTGCGGCACATCCTCCATCGTCGCGATATAGTTGAAAAAGAAGCTGAATAATTCTAACACACACTAGCCCGGTGGCGCGGGTTCTCCCCTGCGTCTTCCCTGGACCAAAATAAAGATCTTTCACTCACTCACTTACTCCATTCGGAATGCCATTTATACGCGAGAGCACGGTCAATAAAATTTGACATTTCGAAATCGCCATCTTTTGTCAACTCTGATTATCACAAATGACTGCGATATACACTCTCTGTTGACTGGCTAAGTAAGCCAAATTGCCCCTGGTGGACTGTACGGGATTCCTCACGCAATAACCTCTCTGTTGGGGTTAGTTGAAGTAAAATAAATATTAAATATCTAAGTCAATCGCGACAGTACTCAGAATGCCACTCTCAGAGAGAGAAGTGCTTTATTGAAAAAGGGAGATGCACTATTTCTGCAACCCTTGCGGGAGCACGGCCTGGCACCCTCGGACCGGAGCCGCGAAAATTGAAGTTTTTCATCCACCCCTCCGTCTCCTTTCCTCAGAGCCCGCAGCTTGCGTTCACAGCCTGACGCAACACAACGCCCGAAGCTTGTGAACGCCGCCAGGCAAACAAGGTGCGCTCCTTCACTCACACACACTGCCTGTGCACCCTCCTCACGACGCGCATCGCAGTAGGCGTCCCGTTAAAGCAACTGATAGTCACACTGTGTTCAAAATATATTTTTTTGTATGCTGCGCGAGCAGTCGCTGCCACCTGCCTCTCCGTCACGCCGCACTCTGTCACTTCGCATCTACCGCCACGGTAGAGCTTCAAGCAAGACCGAAGCAACGGTCGGGGAGAGCGTGGAATTCAGGTCAAGCGGCGTGCTTGAGGGACGCCTCCGAGATCCGCGCTTCTCTCCTTCCTCGCTCCTTATAAGCTCTCACTCTCTCTCTCCTCCTTTTTCACGTTCGTTCTTTTGATTTCTGTTTGATCGTTACCTCTTCATCTCCGTCTTGGACTTCTTGATGCGTGCAATGATTGCAAGCAGGACAGCAGCAAAGAAGGACTAGTTTAGAAAGTGAGAGGGCCAGGTTGTGTTGGTGGTGGTAGGCGAAGGAGGGGGGAGGTTGCTTCGTGAATACCTCGCTCTGTCCCCGGTTCGTAACGCGGCGTGTTGGTTTCCGGCAGCCAGATAAAACCATACTATGCCCCGGTAATTCCGTGCAGTGCAAGTAACGATTTTGTCAACCATTCAGTAGTAATATAATTGTAATATAATACTCAACGCAGTTGAACCCGCATATATCGAACTCGCACATAACGAATTATTTAGTATATTGAACCGCTGTAAAATCCCCTTAAATATATTTTCCATATACGAAATACTTTATATATTGAATCACCTGTATATAGAACTCTTTTGTGATTCCCTTCAGATTGGATATATGGGTTCGACTGTAGTATATAATATTCTGTAGTAATATAACAGTAGTAGAGACGAACCTGGATATATCGATTCTGAAGGAAATCACCAAAGAGTTCTATATACAGGTAATTTGATAGATAAGCTATTTTATATATCGGAAACATATTCAAGGGGACTTTACAACTGTTCGATATACACATCAATTCGTTATATGTAGGTTTGATGTATACAGGTTCAACTGTAATATACATCTCTAGCGGCCTCGCGTGTGGCATTCGCCCAAACCGCGCTAGCCAAACGCTCTGAGTATAAGAACGAATTGCTTATTATTTTTTTAAACCGCAACCTGCGAATTCTGCGAACGATGATCCATAACGTTCAATGTAGTTACAGAAACATGCCAACATCGCGAATACTAGTCCGCCTCGGTTGTACAGTGGTTACGGTGCTCGGCTGCTGAACCGAAAGTCATGGGTTCGATCCCGGCCACGGCTGTCGCATTTCGATGGAGGCGATTTGCTAGAGGCCCGTGTACTGTGCGATATCAGTGCACGTCGAAATTTCCGGAGCCCTCCACTACGTCGTCTCTCATAATCATAACGTGGGTATGGCACGTAAAATCACAGCATGATTCGAATATGAATCGAATATGAAAGGAAGCGGGCCTCCTTTAATATTCGATTCGATTCACTTCGGGCTCTATATCGATCCGCGCTCAAAAAATACGATTCACACACTCGCGCACTTCTGCTTGCTCTTCAACACGTGTTAGCTAATGAGATTCACAGCGCTCCATGTACTGCACGGACCGGGTGAAGTGGCAGTTAAGTAAGGAGGAGCGAAGACAAACTGAGGCGGCTGGCAGCTCCCATCTCTTTTCCCTGGATCGTCAAGCGGTTGCTGCTCCGACCCACGAGTCGTGGCCTGGTGGTGCAGAATCTGTATCGCTGGGAAAAAAAAACACGAAGAAAACGAGAGCAACATCGAGCATACGCAACCTAATAGTAGAGAGGCCTCAACGCGCACCAAACATGTTTCTACTGGCCCGTTTGGCGCCCAGAAAGCGCGAAGGGCGGACGAAAGTAAAAATATATGCAGTCTGGGAAGAGGGTGCCCGGGAGTTGCCGGGTTGCAGCGCGAGATTGGTGTCTGTCCTAGCTGGGTGTACGTGTGTGCACCGGAGAATGTGTCCCTCGACCTAGCCTTCTCATAGACAGTGGCGCAATCCACTTCTTTCATTTTCTTGTGCTGGCTTCTGCAGTTTTGGTAGGGGGGGGGGGGGGCGGGGCTTTTGCGGAGTGATCTGGGACAACCAGGATCGCCAGTACAAAAGCCTCCGAGATCGAAAGGCGTTCGGAGACCCTACCACACCGTTTCGCGACTTTTCCGCTAGGGAAAGGGCGCATGCGCCGTGGCACCGTCGACAAAGCGGATTGCGGGACTGTGGAGCGGGCTTGCCCACGCGTCTGGAAGCCAATAATTCAGTTGCATTTGACCACTGCCGCGTTGTACACTCGAAGACTCCGACAAAGAGTGATGAAATTATGCTGACAGCCTGCGATATTTGGTTGCGTCGCGCACAGTATCGCGAGACCGAAACCAGCGGAATAGCAATTTGGCACGCTGTGATTACTTTAGCAGCTGTTAATTAAAGCAAGGCTTTCATGTATATCTCTTCTCTGCTTCGATACCGCTCGCAAGCCTTTACACCTTCGAATAGTTCAGTATGCGCAGTCCCGGCTGGATCAAGACATGGAGAACCGGAAAAAAGATGAAAGTGCACGCGATACGTTGGCTTGTGCCTGAATATCTTTCGATAGTACTTAAAGAGTAACATGCACTAAAGCTGCAATGATACAGATAATATTAGCATGTCCCCTGCTTGAATGTCTTTCGACAGTACCACAGAAATCCCAAACCATTTTCCAGCTGAAAGACCCAGATTTCTGTTTCAATAGTACTGCGTCGTTTTGGGTGCACGCAATGCTTTCCAAGTGCATGGACACGTGTTTCGATGTTCATCGGGAATACCGAACTGTACGTATTGCCAGTGAATGGTGCAGCATCGTATAGATGGGTTAGTAAAGCTATGTTTACTAGTGGCATTGCATTAACATCGCTTAGTAATGTTTCATCAGCATCGCTGAAAAAACATCAGTGTTGATGCCATCATCGCAACAACGTTGAGGGGAAAGCAGGGAACGAGCCGGGGTTGTCAAAGGTCTACATAACAGTTCATAAAAATAAGGGTTGGTACGAAGAAAAAAAAAATTCGGCAGATCCCACGCACTGTGGGAATCGATGTAATGCGAAGCAGCCAGCAAGGAGCTGCATACATCGCCTTGTTTGTCTTTGAGCCAAATGAAATCATTCATGCCATGGCATCTAGTCCACTATATATCGCATGTTTTCCATGCACGCATGCATGCACAATGTAGTGTACACCATGCCAATGAAACGCATATTCTGGTATATAAATGCATGACCTGTCGTTTATGTTCATCACGCACTCGTGTCATGCCATACCAATTTTGGTATATATCACGTTAACAAAACGGCCGGAAGCGCATCATGACAGTGGCATGTAAATGATACCGTACATGACATGCATAACATGATTCGCATGTTAAGACCTCTCTTTTATGTTCGTCATACAGTAACATCGCGCAAGACCAATTTTGGTGTATATCAAAGGAGCAAAATGGCCGCGAGTGCACCATGAGTAGAGCATGTAAATCATGCCATACATGACATGAATATTATGGTTTTTCATGTTACCACCTGTCACTAATGTTCATCACACAGTCACATCGCGCAATACCAGTTTTGGTGTATATCAAGCTATCGAAACGGCCGCGAATGCACCATGAGCGTGGCATGTAAGTCATGACATACATGGCATGCATGTCATAGTTTTCATGTTACCACCTGTTATTCATGTTCTTCATACAGTCACATCCCGCAATACCAATTTTGGTGCATATCAATCTAGCGAAACGGCCACGAGTGCGCCATGAGCATGGCATGTAAATCATGACGTACATTTCATGCATGTCATGATTATCATGTTACCACCTTTCATATACGTTCGTCTTACAGTGGCGTCGCGCAATACCAATTTTGGTGTATACCAAGCTAGCGAAACGGCCGGGAATGCCCAATGAGCGCGGCATGTAAATCATGACATACATAACCTGCATGTCATGATTTCCATGTTACCACCTCTCATTTACGTTCGTCATGCAGTCGCGTCGCGTAATACCAATTTTGGTGTGTCAAGCAAGCGAAACGGCACGAGTGCGTCATGAGCATGACAGGTAAATCATGTCGTGCATGTCGTGCATGTCATGCATGTCATGATTTTCATGTTACCACGTCTCATTTACCGTCGTCGTACAGTCGCTTCGCGCAATAGCAATTTTGGTGTACATCGAGCTAGCGAAGCGGCCGCGATTGCAACATGAGCGTGGCAATTAAATCATGACATACATGACATGCATGTCATGGTTTTCATCTTACCAACTGTCATTCATGTTCTTCATACAGTCACATCGCGCAATACCAATTTTGGTGTATATCAATCTACTGAAACTGCCGCTAGCGCATCATGAGCGTGGCATGTAAATCAGGTCGTACATGACTTGCATGTCATGATTTTTATGTTACCACGTCTAATTTACGTTCGTCGTACAGTCGTGTCGCGTAACACCAATTTTGGTGTATATCACGCAAGCGAAACGGACGCGAATGCACCATGAGCGTGGCATGTAAATCATGACATACATGACATGCATGTCATGGTTTTCATCTTACCAACTGTCATTCATGTTCTTCATACAGTCACATCGCGCAATACCAATTTTGGTGTATATCAATCTACTGAAACTGCCGCTAGCGCATCATGAGCGTGGCATGCAAATCAGGTCGTACATGACTTGCATGTCATGATTTTCATGTTACCACGTGTCAGTTATGTTCGTCATATAGTCGTGCCGCGTAACACCAATTTTGGTGTATATCACGCAAGCGAAACGGACGCGAATGCACCATGAGCGGGGCATGTAAATCATGACATACATGTCATGGATGTCATGGTTTTCGTGCTACCACCCGTTATTCATGTTCTTCATAAAGTCACATCGCACAATACCAATTTTGGTGTATATCAATCTAGCAAAACGGCCGCGAGTGCGCCATGAGCGTGGCATGTAAATCATGTCATACATGATATGCATATCATGATTTTCATGTTACCACGTGTCAGTTATGTTCGTCATACAGAAATGTCTTGTCATGCCAGTTTTCGTATGTATCCCTTCATTTAAACGGCCGCGAGCGCCCCGAGACCATGTCATGTAAATCATGCTGCACATGACATGCGCGTTATGATTTGCATGTTAGGACCTGTCATTATGTTCGTCATGAACTCTTGTCACGCCGTACCAATTTTGGTATATATGAAATTAACGGAACGGCCGCAAGAGCCCAAAGGCCGTGGAATGTGAATCATGCTGTTCATGACATGCGTGTCATGATTTTCATGATATGACCTGTCATTTATGTTCGTGATAAGGCCATGTTATGACACACCAATTTTGGTATACATCCGATTAACGGAACGGCCAGGGAGCCCAAAGGCCGTGGAATGTAAATCATGCTGTTCATGACATGCGTGTCATGATTTTCATGATATGACCAGTCATTTATGTTCGTGATAAGGCCATGTTATGACACACCAATTTTGGTATACATCCGATTAACGGAACGGCCAGGAGAGCACAAAGTCGTAGGCGGATAGATAGATAGATAGATAGATAGATAGATAGATAGATAGATAGATAGATAGATAGATAGATAGATAGATAGATAGATAGATAGATAGATAGATAGATAGATAGATAGATAGATACGCTCAAAGTCGCAGAAGTTCGCTAAGAAATGCTTCGCATTTAAAAGTAGTCTGCTGGCTGGAGGACGATAGACAAAACAAAACATTACGGTAAGTAAACATGCTATGTGGTTACTGGTAACCGCATCGTTTCAAAGATGTCAGCATCATCGTCGTCAACGTCGTCAGCATCATCACCAACACCGAATTCCTCGGCATAAGAAGTCTGACCCCCGCATTCCCAAACAAGCCTCGATTCGAATTTCGTCCTTCACTTGACCGAGTTGAGCACAGCGCCGCTGCTCGACCGAAAATCACGCCGCGCTTCTCAAGAATCGCCGCAGATTATCGCTGATATGCAGTTCCGTGTTCTACCTAGAGACGGCGCTCCCATCGACTTTCTCAAGTCAAGGTGGAGCGTTGAGTGAAGGTACGTTCTAGAATACGGGGATGAGTCTCGCTCGGAATTGACGCCATAACCTCTGGTAGGATACGAAAAAAAAAATTCGGCAGATCTCACGCATTGTGGGAATCGATGTAATGCGAAGCAGCCAGCAAAGAGCTGCATAAATAGCCTTGTTTGTCTTTGAGCCAAATGAAATCATTCATGCCATGGCATGTAGTCCACCATATATCGCATGTTTGCCATGCACGCATGCATGCACAATCTAGTGTACACCATGCCAATGAAACGCATATTCTGGTATATAAATGCATGACCTGTCCCTTATGTTCATCACGCACTCATGTCATGCCATACCAATTTTGGTATATATCACGTTAACAAAACGGCCGGAAGCGCACCATGACAGTGGCATGTAAATCATAGCGCACATGACATGCATAACATGATTCGCATGTTAAGACCTCTCATTTATGTTCGTCATACAGTCACATCGCGCAAGACCAATTTTAATGTATATCAAAGGAGCGAAATGGCCGCGAATGCACCAAGAGTAGAGCATGTAAATCGTGCCATACATGACATGCATATTATGGTTTTTCATGTTACCACCTGTCACTAATGTTCATCATACAGTCACATCGCGCAATACCAGTTTTGGTGCATATCAAGCTATCGAAACGGCCGCGAATGCACCATGAGCGTGGCATGTAAGTCATGACATACATGGCATGCATGTCATAGTTTTCATGTTACCACCTGTTAGTCATGTTCTTCATACAGTCACATCGCGCAATACCAATTTTGGTGCATATCAATCTAGTGAAACGGCCGCTAGCGCATCATGAGCGTGGCATGTAAATCAGGTCGTACATGACTTGCATGTCATGATTTTCATGTTACCACGTCTCACTTACGTTCGTCATACAGTCGCGTCGCGCAATACCAATTTTGGTGTATACCAAGCTAGCGAAACGGCCGGGAATGCACCATGAGCGCGGCATGTAAAGCATGACATACATAACCTGCATGTCATGATTTCCATGTTCTCACCTCTCATTTACGTTCGTCACGCAGTCGCGTCGCGCGATACCAATTTCGGTGTATGTCAAGCAAGCGAAACGGCACGAGTGCGTCATGAGCATGACATGTAAATCATGTCGTGCATGTCATGCATGTCATTATTTTCATGTTACCACATCTCATTTACCTTCGTCATACAGTCGCTTCGCGCAATACCAATTTTGGTTACATCAAGCTAGCGAAGCGGCCGCGAATGCATCATGAGCGTGGCAATTAAATCATGACATACATGACATGCATGTCATTGTTTTCATCTTACCAACTGTTATTCATGTTCTTCATACAGTCACATCGCGCAATATCAATTTTGGTGTACATCAATCTAGTGAAACGGCCGCTAGCGCATCATGAGCGTGGCATGTAAATCAGGTCGTGCATGACTTGCATGTCATGATTTTCATGTTACCACGTCTCACTTACGTTCGTCATACAGTCGTGTCGAGTAACACCAATTTTGGTGTATATCACGCAAGCGAAACGGACGCGAATGCACCACGAGCGTGGCATGTAAATCATGACATACATGTCATGGATGTCATGGTTTTCATGCTACCACCTGTTATTCATGTTCTTCATAAAGTCACATCGCACAATACCAATCTTGGTGTATATCAATCTAGCGAAACGGCCATGAGTGTGCCATGAGCGTGGCATGTAAATCATGTCATACATGACATGCATATCATGATTTTCATGTTACCACGTGTCAGTTATGTTCGTCACACAGAAATCTCTCGTCACACCAGTTTTCGTATGTATCCCTTCATTTAAACGGCCGCGAGCGCCCCGAGACCATGTCATGTAATTCATGCTGCACATGACATGCGCGTCATGATTTGCATGTTAGGACCTGTCATTATGTTCGTCATGAACTCTTGTCACGCCGTACCAATTTTGGTATATATGAAATTAACGGAACGGCCGCAAGAGCCCAAAGGCCGTGGAATGTAAATCATGCTGTTCATGACATGCGTATCATGATTTTCATGATATAACCTGTCATTTATGTTCGTGATAAGGCCATGTTATGACACCAATTTTGGTATACATCCGATTAACGGAACGGCCAGGGAGCCCAAAGGCCGTGGAATGTAAATCACGCTGTTCATGACATGCGTGTCATGATTTTCATGATATGACCTGTCATTTATGTTCGTAATAAGGCCATGTTATGACACACCAATTTCGGTATACATCCGATTAACGAAACGGCCAGGAGAGCACAAAGTCGTAGGCGGCTAGATAGATAGATAGATAGATAGATAGATAGATAGATAGATAGATAGATAGATAGATAGATAGATAGATAGATAGATAGATAGATAGATAGATAGATAGATACGCTCAAAGTCGCAGAAGTTCGCTAAGAAATGCTTCGCATTTAAAAAAAATAATAAGACAGTATGATCCGCCCGACTCTTGGCCGTTCCCCCTGGGTGGGTAGGTGCCAATCATCCCAGGGGCGTCATCAAGTCTGGCGCCTAGTCGGGTTCTCTCTTCAATGACAGAGCGAAACGCTCGAGCACGCGCGTAACTCAAGCTAGCGGAAGAGTTGCCGGTTAAAAAAGCGTCTTGTTGTGGGTCTGGGTCGGCAAAGAGGAGCCGCGCGGTAGCTAATTTAGAAAGAGCCCCGAAACGCGCTACCGTTAACGCGAAGGACGAGGCATGCACGACCGCCGGTAAGAGTAAATAGACATAACTGCGGGGCGAAGACACGCGTATTGTTTTCGAACCTGAACTGTTATAGCCGAGGGTCGTGGATATATTTGGCACCGTCGGCCCCGGGTGTTTGTCGAGGTGCTTAACGCCTCGGGGGTCTCCGCATGTTTAAGTGCCTTGCGGAAGCGTCTTTCGCTTTCCACAAGATGACAGGGAAGTAGGGACACATCACACGCCGAGGTGGTCTAGTTGTTATGGCGCTCTACTGCTGACCCGAAGGTCGCGGGATCGAATCCCAGCCGCGGCGACCGCATTTCGATGGAGGCAAAATGCTAGACGCCCGTGTGCTATAGATTTAGGCGCAGGTTAAAGAACCCGAGGTGGTCGACATTTCCGGAGCCCTCCAATACGGCGTCCCTCTTTAATCATATCGTAGTTATGGGACGTAAAACCCCAACAATTATATTAAGTAGGGACACATTGTACTGACAAAAAGCCGGAAGCCGGGGATTTTTAATTTCATTTCAGTGTGATTCTTTTCCGACTGCCTCCATTACAGGCTTTATAATCACGATAGGTGTAGATTTGAACGTGATGTTGAGTGCAGAATAAGAGAAAACGCGATACTTTCAATTTCCGCGTTCGTTACGGAAGTGCTTGTGACGGAGTTATTTATTCAGGCTGGGTCGGCGTGGTACGTTCGCAAGTTATAGATTGAGAGAAGGAAAGTCAGTTGTGTCAATTAGACATTAACGAGTTCATTAGGACCAGTTAGTGATTCTTAATCTTGGGTTAAGGCAGCGCTGTGGCTAGCGGATATATCTTTTGACGTTGCCCAGTTTGCTACCTTCATCAGATGATAAAGAGTGAGAGAGAGGACAACAGTCGAATGACAATGCACGAAACTTAAAGCTATTGCAGATGGACATACAAGTATCTCGCCTCAAAGAATTACGGAATCACGCGTGTGACTTTCTAGTAGCACAAACAGTGAAGCGCTCGAGGCTCCTATAGGGCCTTGGCTTCACCAAGAGGCCGATAATCTAGTTTGCGCGACGCACATCGGATAGTACGGCGTTGTCCATTACATCGAAGCTTCAACTGAAGCAGAATGTATAGGTGATAGGCAGGTGACCTACATTTTCTCCAATTTCACCAGAACAACCGTAAGCAACCCCCCCCCCCCCCTCTTGAAGCAAGGCCACCCCTATAATCTCGTAGTCATGGGAACGACATGCCATCCTGTCTCTTCTCTTGCCATTGGCATAGCCAGAGGGCAGGGGGGGATCAAGCCCCCCCCCCCCCCCCCCCCTCGAAGAAAACTTCTGGCTACACCCCTGTCTTTTGGTCTCGTGTGAAAGTGAGCTAAAACAAGTGCAGCAAACAGACTCACGATGAGATTGTAACCTGGAGGCTCTTATGTAACACCACACCTTCCCAAAACCACCGAGTCCACGAATACGACCACCAAGCTCACGCCAGACGGGCGCCTATAACAGCCGAGGCGCCATTTAGAATCAGTGGCTGCGACCGTCACTGCGCAGCTAGTGGTCCCCTTATCTTTATCGCTACTGCTGCCTATCCTGAGACAACAGGCAGCCGGAAAAGATAAGGGAAGGCGATAACTACGTTTGCTGGGTATACACTGCAGCAGACAGACGGAAATGGTTGGCATATTCGATGAATGTCGCGTGCTCGAATAGCACAGGGCACGTAGTACCATTTTCCTTTGCCTCGAATCTCAACGAGGTCGTTCATACCCAAGTGCGTGCGATAACCCTCCGCGCGGGTAGGGTAGACTCACATCAGGGATCAGTATAATAAATTATAGTTGGGGTTAAACGTCCTAAAACCACGATATGATTACGGGACGCCGCAGTGGAGGGCTCCGGAAATTTCGACCACCCGGGGTTCTATAACGTGCACCTAAATCTAGGCACGCGAGCCTCAAGCATTTTCGCCTGGATCGAAAATGCGGCCGACGCGGCCGGGATTCGATTCCGCGACCCTCGGGTCAGCAGTCGAGCAACCATAACCACTAGACCACCGTGGCGGGTAGAATAAGGACCAGTAATTCCGATACACTCTACTTATATTTAATGAAATCACCGAGTAATACTACCTGGGCATGATAACCCTTCCGCATAAAAAGCTTAACAAAGCACAAGTATCCACGCTCAGACCAAGTCATATCCTAACCTGGCATTTCCTAAAGGGACACCAAAGAGAAAAAACAATTATCTCATATTAGTAACTTACGCTTTCACAATTACAGAATCACCACGCTTACAGCGAGGAGACGCTTGTTAAGCGAGAAAACGCGCAAAAGAAAATGCTGGTGCACGGCGACGCTATCTTGAAGTTCCGCACCAGTGTCCGTGACTTTCATCGATTTTGATGGCGCCTTGGAAGCTACGTAGTTTCTAAATGGTAAAAATGAAGTACATTGTCTTCTGAGGGAGCCAGAGACTTGACATACCAAGTTTCACAAGTTTCAAGAAATTTCGTAGAGCCAATGACGCGTGAATACGAAAAAAAAATAAACGCTTTGAAATCCGTGACGTCACGCGCGGCGATTTCGGCGCGAAAATCTAAAAAATGAACATATGGCCTTGATTTCCTCCTTTATCAATAGACCTATGATGGTGAAATTAACGTCATTAGAATTCTCAGTCTAAAATACGTCAATCTAAACCGATTCATTGTTTCATTTTGATGTCCCTTTCGCATCATCCATCCAGAAGTTTTCGACTCACTCTGCCCGGACCGTGGCGAGGTTAGCAATCAAGATCACACGCTCTGGAGGTGCCACTCCGTTACGGGGTCCCAATCAAATCACCGAAGGAAAGTGGTTCTCCGACCTACGGAGCTAGGACCTACTCCCTCAATTCCAGGCCGTCCAGAGTGCTCACGATGCGGCGGTTAGGCTCGGCCTACCCGTCCCCGCGTTGGACAGTCCCGACGCGCTGCCTTAGGGCTGCCTGGCTATCTCTCAGGACTCTTGTCAATAAATAAGTTCACCATATCCGTATCGAGCGGTTTGTGTCTTCTACTGCGGGTGTAGATTGTGTTTACTTCTGCCGCCGCCTGCTGTTCGTCCTTTGGACTTTCACAAGTGTTTGTATAGTAGCATGTTCTGCTTGTTGGTCTACTTTTTGGGACGTTGTAAACGACACAGTCAATATTTGGCACTCAAGCGGCCTCACCAGCTCTGTGCAAAACGTCTCGACTGCTCGTTTCAGCCAGTCAAAACTGGCTGCGTGTCCCGGAGATGGCATATGGGCTCCTTATAGTGGCGCGCTATAGGCGTCCTGTACTTTAACACTTTTATTGGCGCACAGACGGTGTTTAGGTCACCACAACACTTCACTGTGGCAAGATAGAATCTTCTATTCAGAGCAATGAAGCTTCGTTAACGATTGCCTCAGATGCCTCATCAAACGCGCAAAGTCAACGTCGGCGTCAGGACGAACGAGGAAAAAAGTTACGGGAACAGGGATTACGGCTTGATGACGTCTGTCGTCATGGCGTCAGATCACCGAAATTTTTGACGTCCTCATGACGTCACCTAATGATGTCATCACACAAAGTCGTCGCATTGTCCAAGATGGGCCGATCCCGGGGGCAGTGCAAAACCACGTTAGGTGCAGAAAGTTTTCGGGGTGGGGTGAGGTCAATATATTGACTAAGAAAAGGCAGACGATGGCTTTCGCCTTCCAGACGACTTCTAAAGGTAAGTGCATTAGGAACCCTGTGGTTTTATTTTATTTTTACAAACTTTAGATTGCTTATAGCTGTGACAGGATAGCGCGAGAACTGCATGAAACGAACGCTGTGAAGCTGTCGTGTCACATACATATATGTGGGCAAGAGGCAATCAGATTTAGCAGACAGTTTTTTCTTTTCAACTTCCGTTTTTCCCATCGCAGGTTGACTCTGTGAGCACACGGAGCACACCGTCGTGTGCGATAGTTTTAGCTGTATCTCGGAGTTAACTCCGAAGCACGGTGTAAGATATATACTCTTTAGGTGGGGACACTCGCGAGACGCCATCGACCAGATAAAGTAACAACGCTGAGCACCCGTCGGTCTGCTGACCGCAGCGGATACCTATCGGCGGGATGACGCAACTTCAACACAAAAACGCGTTCCCGTAGCAACTGGCGCTTCGCGGGAAATATGAATTTCCTAGTCACCGAACGCGGCCATGGCACGCCAGCAAGTAAAGTTGGAAACGCATACCGCGTTTTTCGCGAGCGAAAAACGAGACATGCGGCGGACGCCGGCATTGCCGCCGACCACGTTGGTTGCTACAGCAACGGTGCAGAAAGCATTTTCTCTCTTTAAGTTGCGTCTTCCCGCCGATAGATACCCGCTGCGGTCACCGGACCAACAGACGCGCGCCGTTGTTACTTTATCTGGTCGAACGCGCTCTGCATGCAAGCCGAGGAGTGTCCACACCTAAAGAGTATATATCTTACACCGTGCTCCGAAGTCAGCTTGGGGTCAGCACCACTCAAACGTACCAGCAGTTGTTTGCAGGCCGATTTGAACGAAATTTGCTGCATTAGAAATCGGAGGTTGAATTATACAGCGTGTATTTTACAAACAGAATTATTAGTTACCTGAAATGCCTTAAAAGCTTCATCTTAAATTGGTTAGTTAGAAAAAATAGCTGTACAAAGTTTTGAAAGGCATAACTCTACACCAGTGACAGATATCGCGGCTCTGTAAACTTACACGCAATAGTGAAGCGTACTTGGTGATGGATGATCATTATGACGGATGATGATGTATGATGAATATGCACAGGAATTGAAAATCATAGCCGCCGTTGTAACTGTGAGTGCGTGCCTATACGCAAGAGCGAAAACGTGCCACTAACTAGGCGGTTTTCAACGCGTCGCCACCGTTCACAGCGCAATCGTGTCGGCTTGATGCAGTGCTGCTTTACCGTACGGTAGGTAAGTACGGAAATACCGTACCATCGTAGTCGGCACGCAGCTTTTAAAAATCTTTTTAGCCGAACGAGTTGCTCATTGCGTAAGGTAACGTGATGAGATTATCAAGGTGGCCAATAGAAGTCTTGCAGACTAAAAAACTACGTGCCGACCACGACGATACGGTATTTCCGTACTTACCTACGATACGGTAAAGCAGCACTGCTAAAACACTAATGACGAAAGGGCGAAAGAAGGGGGAAATAAGGGCTAGTTTTTCCTTGATTAGATACAACCTAATTAAGTGAAAACCAACAGACAAAATTGGGGCAGCCACGCACAAGTAGTGCGAAGAATAGGCGGCGGAGCAGGTGGGGTTGCCCTCCTCCTCGCCCTCTCTTCCCTTTCCCACCCCTTGCTATACTATACTATACTATACTATACTATACTATACTATACTATATTATACTATACTATACTATACTATACTATACTATACTATTGTCGCGAAAGGCAGAGTTAGGAAGAAGGTTTTTCTTTTCAAATGTAGTTAGAGACGTTCTTTTTCGACTGCTCTTTTGAGAGGGACCCTCGAAGGAGAATTCGAGCCGGCAGGAGGAAGCTACATCCGGTCGTTCTGTTCGCACCCGTGAGCGAGCGCCCAGCAGGGGGCTGCTGGACGACCGCGGCGAGCGAAACCCGAGCACGTGTTTGCGCGTCGTTGCTGCTGGCTGGAATGTGCCGTTTTCAGAAAGTGCACCAGTTTTGTTCCGAAGCAGGATTCACGCGACCACGTAAACTCGCGTGGGGATTGGTTACCTTCGGCTTGCCTGATTGGTCCTAACAAGCCGATTGCCGATTGGTGGAAAACCCCGAGTTTCGGTACCCGTGGATGCTGCAAAACTCAATTTAAGCAGCGACTCGGGCTCATTTTTGAGAGAGCGGACTCGGGGCCCAGCAGCATCGCACCACCAGGAACAGTCATGCAGGCCGACGGGGTATGCCATCACTTTCTATGTCTTGTATTATTTGCCCAGTGTATTTTGTAAATATAAGTTGTGTTAGATAAATAAACCCCCCAATGAGTGCTCTCCGGAATCATCGTGTTTACTCCTCGTCGCTTGCCTGTGCGGACTTGCTCCCACACTTCTTCGTCTCCTGGTCTTCCGATGCTCTTAACTTTTAACAACCCCGACGTTTCGCTACAAAGTGGTGGAGGTTGCTCGGTAACGATATTCCCGCTCTGAAATTATGCCCCGAGTCAACAACAAGTATCAGGAACCTACCTCTGACTGCTCTACTATGACGGAACCCGCTACCTTTATCTCTGCTATGTCTACCCCCCAAGCAAAACCTTTTGTCGGTCCACCAGTCTTTAGAGGCGCGCCGGAGGAATCCATTTCCGAGTGGCTACTTTGCTACGAACATGTAGCGTCGCTTAACAATTGGGACCAAGCCACGAAGGTGAAATTTCTATATCTGGCCTTAGACGGAGATGCGAAAAAGTGGCACACTACTCAGATTCTAACGGGTGCCCCTAATTCATGGGAGGAGTGGGCGACGCTGCTGAAAACATCGTTTACAAGTCGCCACTCAGTCGAGATCGCCTATTTGCGGCTAGAAAACCGCACCCAGCTGCCGTCCGAGACCCCCGAGCAGTACTACTATGACGTCGTGCAGCTCTGCGCAAGAGTGAACCCGTCTATGACGGAAGATGATCGCTTGCGGCACCTTATGCGCGGTTTGCGTCCGGATGTTCAGGAGAAAATGATAATCGCAAACCCGGAGACCTGCGCCGCATTCCTGCAAATTTTGCAGCGCATAAATCAGGCAGCATTGATGAGCCGTGCCTCAGGGCCACAGCCGATTGGCACCCAGTATTCTACCGGATTGCAGTCGTGGACGCAAAACATCGCGCCTCCGATAGGGTTCGTAGCCGCGGCCGCGACAATGCCGCCTCCTCCTATACGTGTGTTGCCACTTGCGCCGCGGCCAAATTGCGTTGCCCGCGGGAGGCTGCCGTCCCCGAGAGAGACCTGAAAGCGATTGCGGACTCGATCGCCTTGTTATCCGACCGGCTAAAAAGCATCGAAGACGAGATGCGTCGCCCACCAATGCCTTGGCCACAGAGAACTTCCCGTGCCAACGACGGGCGTCCCCGATGCCAGATTTGCCGCCGCATCGGCCACATAGCACAACAGTGCTGGCAACGGTTCCGAGAGGGCAGGAACGATCAGGCGGAGCTCCTAGACAATCAGAATGGGCAGCATAATCCTTCGGGAAACGACAACGGCCGGGCTTAGGGGGCCAACCCGGCCGCCCCATCGGCACATTGTCGGAAGGTCAGCTTCTGGCAGTCCCTACACGAGCCAACGGTACAGAAACAAAACTCGTGATTGACACCGGCTCATCCGTAAATGTCATCTCAGAAGAATTGGCTAGCAAAATACGTGTTTCATCCAAATCAAGAAAAGACATATTCATCAGAGGAATTGGCGGAGGCTTGCTCACTCCCAATGGTGAAGCTGAAATACAACTTGAATTTGGCACCACCAATGTTATCGAGAAGTTTTTAGTGGTGAAGGATTGCCCGTATGAGCTGCTCGGTGGTCTTCCTTTCTGTCGAGCAGCACGACTTCTCATTGATTTCTCCAAGAAAGAGCTGCAACTAAACGGTGAAATTTTTCGGCTACGTGTAGACTCAAGTGCCCCCGAACATAATGATATTCTTACAGTGCGGTGCCACGAGCACATTCGCATTGAACCTCGCACAGAAGTCGCTATTGAAGTAAAAGTCGCAAGGGACGGAATTCACCTCGTTGAACCGAAGAGCACGCTCAGAAGCGGACTTCAAGTTGCACGCACAGTAACGAGGATCGTGCATGGGAAAGGCCTCATTCGCATAGCTAACCCCACCATGTCACCGGTAAACCTGCTCAGTGGAACAAAGCTTGGATGGGCTTCATCTATTCATGACGCACAGCTGGCAATCACGGCTCCTGAGAACGATCGAGTGCCTCAAGAGTTTGACATAGAGACTGGGGATCACCTACAGCCATCTGAACGGGATGAGCTGCTGTGGCTCATTGAGAAGTACCGCCATCTATTTACGAGCAGTGATAACCCCATCCGGCAGACTCATGTCGCTGAACATGTGATCGACACAGGCGATTCTCGACCGATTCATCAGCACCCATATCGACATTCCCCCTTTGAGAGGCAACAAATTGAGCAACAAGTAGAAGGAATGCTGCGCGATGGGATAATTAGAGAATCTCACAGTCCTTGGTCATCACCTGTCGTCCTCGTGAAGAAGCCAAATGGGACTTGGCGTTTCTGCGTCGATTTCCGAAGAGTCAATGAGGTCACTAAAAAAGATGTGCACCCACTGCCGCGAATTGATGACATTCTCGATGTGCTACAGGGGTCTAAATACTTCACCACACTTGATCTAACATCGGGCTACTGGCAGGCGGGCATCAAGGAGGAAGATAAGCAAAAGACCGCGTTTGCCTGTGGGCCCGGCCTGTATGAATTCAATGTTGTCCCTTTCGGCCTGTGCAACGCCCCTGCCACATTCCAGAGAATGATTAATAAGGTCCTAAGTGGTCTCCTCTGGAGGGTTTGTTTGGCCTACTTGGATGACATCGTAATTTTCTCCAAGACAATGGCAACTCATTTGCAAGATTTGGAAAGTGTGTTTTCGGCTTTGGACGCGGCAAATTTACGACTGAAGCCCGAGAAATGCAGCTTCGCCCACCAGGAAATCAAATATCTCGGGCACATTCTCACAGGTGAAAGCATCCGGCCGGACCCCGACAAAGTAGCAGCGATCGAAAAATTCTCAAGGCCACGAAACAAGAAAGGTGTACAGAGCTTCCTCGGAATTTGTAACTACTATCGGCGTTTCATCAAGGATTTCTCTCATATTTCGCGACCTCTGACCAACTTAACTAAAAAGGATGTTCCTTTCGTCGGGAATTCGGCCTGCGAAGCGGCCATGCAGTCCCTCAAAGAAAAGCTGATCACAGCCCCTATTCTGCGTCAGTTCGAGCCAGGAAAGCCGATAGAGGTGCACACTGATGCCTGCGATTACGGCATTGGCGCCGTGCTTGTACAAAAAATCGGAGCTCAAGAGAGGGTCGTCGCCTATGCCAGTCGCCACCTTAACAAGGCTGAGATGAACTACAGCACCACTGAAAAAGAATGCCTCGCCGTCGTGTACGCCTGCGGGCAGTTTCGGCCGTACATCTTTGGTGCTAAATTCACGGTCGTCACTGACCAAGCTAGCCTGGCTTGGCTTATGAAAGTGAGGAATCCGAACGGTCGTCTTATGCGATGGTCCCTGTTGCTTCAGGAATTCGACATAACGTTGCGACACCGCCCTGGCCTCAAGAATGGAAATGCCGACACGCTTTCCCGTCTTCCGCATGATCCCGCTCCAGTAAGCGAAGAAAACCCCTTACCGTTGCTGGCTCTGGATCAGGTGGATGTTGGAAAAAAGCAGAGGGATGACCCATGGATGAAAGAAATTGTGCAGCACCTCGAGCACCCGGAGGCGCCCGTTGTCAGGAAAACTAAAAGGACGGCACGGAGCTTTCGGTTGATCGACGGTGTACTGTATCGACGGGCGAAAGGCTTTCAGGAAGATCGCGCGGCGCTCGTTGTCCCTAAGTGCTTGAGGTCTGAGATTTTAAGGTACTGCCATGACGACACCACGGCAGGCCACTTAGGTGTCAGGCGCACCTGGGAGAAAGTGCGTTGCCGCTATTTCTGGCCGAAGATGTTCTCGTACGTCAGCAAGTACGTTCTCTCCTGTCCTGACTGCCAGACACGAAAGCAACCACCGGGGAGGCCGGCCGGTTTCCTCCAACCGATCCCACCTGCAGGTCGACCTTTTCAGCAGGTGGGCATGGACTTTATTGGACCTTTCACTAAATCCAAAGCAGGGAACCGCTACATCGTCGTGATTACCGACTACCATACGAAATGGGTCGAGGCTGTCGCGTGTCCAGCGGCCACTGCCGCAGAAGCAGCAAGAGCTTTCGTCGAACAAATCGTCCTACGTCATGGTGCCCCGGAGAAAGTGATAAGCGATCGTGGACAGCACTTTGTTGCCAACTTGACCGAAGAAATATTCCGGCTCGTGGGTAGCGAACATGCCACCACAACAGCATACCACCCACAGGCCAACGGCTTGTGCGAGCGTTTTAACCGCACGTTGGCTGACATGCTCAGCATGTACGTTTCCTCGCACCACCGCGACTGGGTTGAATTTCTACCGTACGTTCTTTTTGCATACAATTCTTCCACCCACGAGACGACCGGATTCACTCCCTTCTTTCTTCTTCACGGACATGAGCCGACGCTGCCGGTAGATGTAGGGTCGGGCGCGCAACGCGGATTCGACTACACCCTGGATGCAATGAAAGTGGCTCGCAGGCTCCGGCAGGCTCGAAAACTAGTAAATCAAAGGGAGAGGCGTCAACAGGAGAAGAACAAACGCAGTTATGATGCTAGGCGACGAAGTGTGCTTTATCATCAGGGCGACTTGGTGTATTTGTGGACTCCCACCCGGGCAAAAGGGAAGACGACGAAGCTTCTTCACAGATACCACGGACCCTTCCGTCTCGTGCGCCAGGTAGCCGAAAACAACTGGGAGGTGGCAGATCAAACGGGGAAAAAACGTGACGTTGTGAATGTTGCGCGTTTCAAGCCTTGCCACGTTCGATTATGTTCCGACGCCGATGACGCAGACGATGAGTCTGGTGATAATCACGAGGTGCGCGATCCAAGTGGTGATGTGCGCGAGTGCAGTTCAAGGAGAGGTGACCGCGAATTACGTCGAAGTGTTGTGTGCGAGAACAGTGCAACGACTGATGAACAGGGATTCCATCAAAGTGTTGTGCGCGAATGCGGCCCAAATGGTGATGTGCGCGAGTGCGGTTCGCGTCGTGGTGTGCGCGAGACAGAGACCAGTGATCCAGTGCAGCAGTGCGAAGTCTCCGACTATGAAACTGAACTTTACACCCACTGGAAGACATTTGCAAGCGCCAACAACGGACAACGAGATGTCGCCGCTTACGACACTGACACTGACTTGTATTACAGTGCCAACGAGTGAACTTCCGTGCTCTTTTGTGTTTCGCGATTTTTCATTTGTTGTTTTAATCAAACGTAGTTTTTAAGTTTTTCACTTTTTAGACAGATGTATAAACTTCTCCTAAGTAAGCACCCCCATATACACTTGTAGGTAAGATTGTTTTTTCATATTTGTTTGCGTGCATTGTAAATAAAACGAGTGGGTCACTCTTTTTCGTAGGGGGGAGGTGTCGCGAAAGGCAGAGTTAGGAAGAAGGTTTTTCTTTTCAAATGTAGTTAGAGACGTTCTTTTTCGACTGCTCTTTTGAGAGGGACCCTCGAAGGAGAATTCGAGCCGGCAGGAGGAAGCTACATCCGGTCGTTCTGTTCGCACCCGTGAGCGAGCGCCCAGCAGGGGGCTGCTGAACGACCGCGGCGAGCGAAACCCGAGCACGTGTTTGCGCGTCGTTGCTGCTGGCTGGAATGTGCCGTTTTCAGAAAGTGCACCAGTTTTGTTCCGAAGCAGGATTCACGCGACCACGTAAACTCGCGTGGGGATTGGTTACCTTCGGCTTGCCTGATTGGTCCTAACAAGCCGATTGCCGATTGGTGGAAAACCCCGAGTTTCGGTACCCGTGGATGCTGCAAAACTCAATTTAAGCAGCGACTCGGGCCCATTTTTGAGAGAGCGGACTCGGGGCCCAGCAGCATCGCACCACCAGGAACAGTCATGCAAGCCGACGGGGTATGCCATCACTTTCTATGTCTTGTATTATTTGCCCAGTGTATTTTGTAAATATAAGTTGTGTTAGATAAATAAACCCCCCAATGAGTGCTCTCCGGAATCATCGTGTTGACTCCTCGTCGCTTGCCTGTGCGGACTTGCTCCCACACTTCTTCGTCTCCTGGTCTTCCGATGCTCTTAACTTTTAACAACCCCGACGTTTCGCTACACTATACTGCACAATACAAGACAGTTCCTCTAACGTGAAACCTGGGGAGGTGCGAAGCACCGGTGTTTCCAATAGGGACACGTCAATAGCAATGAGAGGACAGCGTCCTCACAGACAGCGTTTATCGCAGAAACAGAGCTTTTCCCGAGTCAACGCGCCGTCTTATCTGCCACTGTTTTATACCGTAACGGGCGACGACATGAGACACCGCGACGGGCTACGACGACAGGAGACGCCGACCGCTCGAGCGCATATGGTGCTTCGCATATAATAAAGCCAAGGTAGGTATAGCGGGCGTCATGTGTAGTAATTACGACATAAATGTGAAGAAATCAAAGCGGACGACAACTTCCTGACGGCAGGGACCGAACGTGCAACCTTCGCATAACGCGCCCGATGCTCTGCCAATTGAGCTACAGCGGCGGTCGTCCTCCCGTCCACATTATCGGGTATTTCTGTGCATGTAAACTCGCTGACTAACGCTCCCAGGTTTACACTTTAACGCTCCAGGTCCACTTTAATTTCTTCACATTTATATCGTAATTACTGCGCGCATAACGTGCCCTATACCTTCTTTGGCTCTATTGTTTGTTGGTTTTCAAAAGTTGGGAATAACGAAAGGGGTGTTAGTAGTTCCAGCTGCACGAACGCTACCCGATTAAAGGCCACAGATTTATTCAACGTTTGCACGATGCTCCTCTTGATCGAACGGATGGCTGAAGCATTCCGCGGCTGTCAGTTTCGCAAGGCCGCTCTCTCCTTACGTCAAGGAGCTCGGTTTGCTGGAGAACAAATATCGTTGCGTTCTCGCAACCTCGAGGAGTTTCTCGTTTAAACACAATCATTCGCCGAAACGAAATAGTTTGAATAAGGAGACGGTGATCGGGAAAACGGAGTCGACTGTACAAGCCACTCGAGAAAGCCGGAGGCACAGCTTCACAACCATGCAGGCTGTGCTTCGAGTGTGCGGCCTAACCGCCAGCACGAGCAAACGTGCGGTTCTGCGTGAAGTGACTTCAAACGGACGGTCTGAAGAGGCCTGGCACCTCTAAGTGGGACGCGGCTCGGAACAGTGCCCCTCCTTCTCCACATACTCCATTCGTGCTTTCTAAACGACCTAGAAGAGAGAGAGAGAGAGAGGGAGAGGGGGGGAGATAACCACAATATCAGTGAGACAAAAGCCATTCTGGCGGGCGGGGGGTGATGAAATGAGGTGGAAGGAAAAGGGGGGGAGGGGGTGATACCAAGGACGAGGTTGCGCGTGCGGTGTGTCAACAGCCACAAGCAAAGAGAGAGCTCTTAACAAACTCTTTCGTTTAGTGCAGTAAGGAGATAGGACGACAAGACATTTCAAAAGCTGCCATCAATAAAAAAGAGCGCCTTTGACACGTTATCCAGAGATATGGCGGTGAGGAGTCCAGTAACGGAACGGTGGTGAAGAAGCTCAGAGGCTGTTTGTTATTAAAGGGTACTAAAGAGCAAGAAGATTTTTCTCATAATAGTAAAGTACTCTTTCACGATACCAAAAACACCACGCTTGCTGCGAGAAGACGCTTAGTAAGCGAGAAAACGCGCAAAAACAAAATGTGGGTGGCGATGCCACCTTGAAGTTTCCGCACCATTCGCCGTGACGTCACATGTTTCGACGGCGCCTACTATGGACTACTTAGTTCCTAATCGGTAAAAATGAAGTACATTGTCCTCTGAGGGGGCCATAGACTTAACATACCAAGTTTGGGGTAATTTTGTTGAGCCTATGGTGCCAAAATACGATAAATACACTGAAATCCGTGAATACACGCGGGGAGATTTCGGCGCGAAATTTAAAAATGATACTTTGAACTTGATTTTCTCCTCTATTAATAAACCTATGATGGCGAAGTTAACGACATTAGAGTTCTCAGAGCACAATTTATCGATCTAAACCGATACACTGTTTCTCTTTAGTGTCCCTTTAATCGCTTACAGTGGCTATAGACAGTTTCTACGTGTCCAATATGGAAGGCCAGTTACTGTATGTAGGAATAGCAGAGGACATAGTTGAAACATGAAAAGGTCTGTTGGGTTGTGCCATGTTGTTGCACTAAGTATAATCAGAGCCCACACAGTTCGTTTTAGTGGGTCGCTACCCGAACTCCGGCCGCCCCATGTCTTGCTGCATTCCGTGGAGGGCCGTCTTACTACGGAATGAAGTCTTGTTGCATTCCGTAGATGCCTAAGCTGGACATACAAGAATTCTGTCCTTAATGAACTACCCAACCAAGGTTCCACGCGATGCCTTTGAGGCGGATCGATTTCCAAGATACGGCTGCGGCCTTGCATGGTATAAGCTTTTGGACGAATTCGCGCAGTATCTGCGAGTTTCGTGTGAGTATACGTCGAAAGCCAAGCCCCTGCATATGTCCTTCATATCTTTATAGACTTCATATGGGTGGTGTATACCGGCTGCGGTGGTCGCATTTCGATAGAGCCAAAATGTTAGAGGCCCGTGTGCTTAGATTTTGGTGCCTGTTAAGGAACCCCAGGGGGTCGAAATTTCCGGAGCCCTCCACTACGGCGTCTCTCATAATCATATCGTGGATTTCAGGACGTAAAACCGCAACAATTCTTATTGTTATTACGGATGCAGCCTTAAGCCTGAGGATGAGTCATTTCAGAGCACATCGACAAAGGTGAAACTCATTGTTCAAGATGGAGTAATTGCTTCTATTACATAGACTGCTGTAAAGTAAGCAAATGAACGGTTGCTCTGTTCGTTAAACATTGCGTACTATTTCGTTTTGTTCAAATTGTCTCCGCACACTTTGAGAGCTTCGTTCGCCCTGCCGAACACAGAAGGCCAAACTTCGAAAGCTTTCTACAATATTGTTGACATTCGTGCCGCTTCCGTTGTGCTTTAGTCAACCGCTACATCCGCGAGCTACACAGAGACAGCATGGCATCGAAATCTAGGCATGCAGCAGATCCAGTGCCCGCGCATCTGACCGACTATATAAGCGAGCGTTACATTTTGATTATCGCGGCAACTCCGCTCCTTCTTATTCCGGGAGGCGTCCTCGGAATTCCTTGGTCCGTTTCCAAGCCGCGCTGTCTCCACTCGAAGATGCAAAGAAAGAAATGGCGCAAATTCCAGATGCGTCCCCGAGTATAGCACGCTAAGTCTATGGGTCGTCGTCGTCGTCTCCGCGACTCTTGTATGTTCTTTCTTCGCACGTCTTCTCTCCGGAGTGCTGGCCCCGGGCGCGCCCAGAAAACGCCACGGGTTGAAGAAGCTGCATGCCGCGGAATCTTGCCCGGGTCTTCTAGTCGAACCGAAGCAGGGTCATCCAACCCAGTCTTAAACAGGCCACAACCTCAAATTCTTGAGGCGGTGCTCTGCATTCCTCCGTGATTAAAACCATTCGCCTTGCGCACCGTTGACCAGATCGACCAATTGATTAAGTGGTCCACACTCACTCACTCACTCACTCACTCACTCACTCACTCACTCACTCACTCACTCACTCACTCACTCACTCACTCACTCACTCACTCACTCACTCACTCACTCACTCACTCACTCACTCACTCACTCACTCACCTCACTCACTCACTCACTCACTCACTCACTCACTCACTTCATAACCACGAGACGGTCATAACCACGAGACGTCCAGTGCAGCAATGCTTTTGAGTTGGCGCCTTTGCATCGGCGACGTGAGGCCGATCACAGGCACAAATGGCGTAATACTGACCACCAGCCTAGGGTGACGAATATGACTTGGAAAAAAGAAAGCTGTTCGCTTAACGTTCATTGTCGCGTGATCGAGGCACGCCATAGTGGGGAACTCCAGATTGATTTTGAACGCCTGGAGGTAAATATGTCAAAAAGTGAAGCGAATCCTATCGCCTCCGCCCTACTGACTTCGATAATACCTGCCAACCTTCAAGTAATCGCACTGATTTTAGGGGCTCTTTTAAACGAACGCCAAAACATTGAAGGCGACCCTAATCTTTGACTTAGGTGCCTGATTGTGGCCCTCGAGCGTCAGAGTTCATGCACCCTCGAGTTTTGTCGCGCTGCCGAAGCGGATCTCAGAGGCCACGTAGAAAGAAGCGCGTGGTTGAGACCCGCTCCGCCAGGTGCCGAAACGAGCCCAACTGCTCACAACACTGTCCGCTCTTTCAATGAACTCATTCATTTTCATTAATATCCCGACAGTTAACTGACTCAAGTTACGCTCCGATATCATATGTATCCAATGTAACTCTTGATAATTCAAGAGTTACATTGGATACATTGGATACATTCGATCCGCGATCACAACCATCAACACATCGACTGAGAAGAAAAAAAAATTGCGAAGCTTGCACTATGCAGCGCAAGGCTTGAAATAGCGAAACTGAACGAAATCTGAAGACTAATCTGGTTGCTTCTAGGTTGTTTCTAGGCCTTAACTAGATGATGCAGGTTGTTATAGGTGGTTGCTAGGCTTTAGCTAGGTAATGCTAGGTTGTTTCTACGTTGATTCTCAGCGCATAGAGGTTCGAGTTAAAACAGACAGACACAGACACGACACGGATGTCCAAACTCCAGAGACAGAACCTGGTGCTGAAACCCAGCGTTCTCATAGATCTACGGGCTGCTTATTCTAGTTATAGCTAGGCAGAACTTGGTTGTATCTATAGGCTGTCGATAGTGTGCCGGCAGCTTGTCGAGTTCACTCTTTTGCTTGGCTTCTTTCCGCATACCCGTTTGATGACGATAGTTTTCTTCTCCATTTTTAGTGGACCAGTGGTGAGTAGTGGGATTTACCCAATTTCTGTGGCACCCCGGCTCCCCCCGCCCCTCCGGCACGCCTCAAACAATGCCTTTGTTCTTTGCTGACGAGACTGCTTAGTTACTTTGATTTATGCCTTTGCAATCCGATATAGAGAAAAGAAAACACACATGCGACATTTGCGACGCGTTATCTCCTCGGTACGCAAAGAAAGATACGCCACGCATGACTCATTCCACTGCGCTGCTCTTCACCAGGCGTTCCTCGGAAGGTAAAGCTCTTCTGTGATGATCGATATGACGGTCCATAGATAAGGGCGTAAACGAGAGCATGACGCATTTCGTTCTTGTTATCACCTCTATTACTTGGCAAGACCGTGCGCAATTCTTCCGCGCTCAAGTGCCGAGTTAGCGATATCAAGCGACGCTTGGCGTATATCTTAAATGCCCAACGAAAGAAAATAAAATGGGAAGCAGATCCAACGCTTGGAAAGGTGTGAAAGTTTTGTGGAAAGGTGTGTAATAGTTGTTGGTGCGTTAAGTACGAAAACCACCATATGATTATGAGGGTCGCCGTAGTGGAGGGCTCCGGGAATTTCGATCACCTGGGGTTCTTTAACGTGCACCTAAATCTAAGTAAACGGGCCTCTAGCAACAATACCTTGATTTGGGCGACTTGGTCCAACAGCGCCAGTCCTGTTATGTGCGTTTCTTTCATCTTCGTAGTTTGCGCTTTCCAAGTATACCGTATAAAGAGGGGACTCTATATAGCATTTCGCCTCCATCGAAATACGGTGATTATGTAACTGCGCAAAAAAACGGACGGTGACACAAGAGGAGAGGAAAGCCGCCGGAGCGGAATTCGATCCCGCGATCTTCGGGTCAGCAGTCGAGTGTGTAAATGTGTGATGGTTCTAGGACTTATATATGCGAACTCAGTGGTGTGCATGAAGTCAGAGGTTCAATCACGACTGGACGCGAATCAAATGACTGTGGGGCGCGCCTCGCATTTGGCGCTCACGGGAAGACGACAAAAGAGTCTGTAAAGGGCGATATGAGATGGGCAGGTTTTGAGGTGAGAGAAGCTCAGAGTAGAATTAGGTTCGAAGAGAGGCTAAGGAATATGAAAGACAGTAGACGTGCACAGAAAGTGTTCCGGTATTTGTATTGGAAGGGCGTTGACTCATGGAGGAAAAAAACTAGAAAGCTCACCAGCAAGTATACGGCCATGGTAGTGTAAGCGATATGGCGAAAAAGAGCGTTAAGGTAAAAAAAAAAGTTATATACGGAAAATATGCCAGGGAAAAATTCTCTAATGTTACAGAACAGAATGCACACACTACAAACACGCAGAAGAAGTAATAGCATTTTACTTCTACACGATACTCATGCTGGGAGAAATGTGACGTTACCCTCTACTGCATGTCGGCCAACTACGTGAAGAACAAGAGTCAGTCACGAACATTTGCTTGCGTCAATTTTTGAAAGAAAAAAACGCTTACAAGTGAGATTTTTTCCCTCGAACGGTAAGCGAGTGGAATTCCCTGCCTTTGGTGCATTTGTGTCAAACAATTTAATGGCTGCATTGACAAACCATTGATGTGAATTTTAGCAATGTCGAAGTGTGATCCCTGCTTCCTTTTATGCATTACGATCACTTTATGCAGTTTTGTTTACACATGTTTGCGTTTTCTTTTTCCTTGCTGCAGTGCTGCTTGGGCCAAAGTATTGGCCTGCAGTATTAGAATAAATCGTAGAGGCAGTGAAGGTTTACAGGATAGCTGCGATGACAAAAAAAAAAAAGAAAAGAAAGAAAACGGCTCTGAGTAACTATACTGAAAGGGTAAAGACGTAGCTAGGCTTTGTTTTCATGTGGACCCTGTGTGCTCACATACACTGCAGGATTGACGACAAGCACTATACACGTATCAACAGAGCCGTGCGGTCGTTGGGTGGTCAGGTTGTTGGCTTCTATGCGCGAAGAACCTTCATCGCTGACATCGCTTCCGGTCCGGATGTTGGTGCTTCAACGTGCGCCCTTGAACGGGGCCCGACGTGTTTAATCGGCGACGCCCCTCAACGTTGATCCAGGCGTATCATCGCTTCCTTGTGTTTCGTTCGTCTCGCACGCAACTCACTTCGGCCTGACAGAACCCCGTTTATCTAGCGGTTCTCGTGCAACATGTTAACGATAATAATTGTTGGGGTTTTACGTCCCAATACGACGATATCATTATGAGAGAGGCCGTAGTGGAGAGCTCCGGAAATTTCGACCACTTGGGTTTCTTTAACGCGTACCTAAATATAAGCCCACTGGCCTCTAGCATTTTGCCTTCGTCGCAATGCGGCCGCCGCAGGCGGGATTTGATCTCTCGACCTTCGAGTCAGCAGTCAAGCACTATGACCACTAAACCAACCGCGGCGGGAGTTTTCGTGCAGCAGTCAGCATTTTAATATTAGACAGTTTGAGAATTGGAGACGCACGCCACGCGCCTCTGGCATCCACGAGAGAGTGCTCTAGTTGTGGT
>NC_051179.1:22527771-22555270 GCF_013339695.2 Rhipicephalus sanguineus
TTTCTGAACGACCTAGAAGAGAGAGGGGGGGAGAGAGATAACCACAATATCAGTGAGACAAAAGCGACGAGCTCCATTCTGGCGGGCGGGGGTTGATGAAAGCAGTGAAGTGGAAGGAAAGGGGGGGGGGGTGATAGCAAGGACGAGGTTGCGCGTGCGTTGTGGCAACAGCCACAACCAAAGAGAGAGCTCTTAACAAACTCTTTCGTTTAGTGGAGTGAGGAGATAGGGCGACGAGACATTTCAAAAGCTGTCATCAATAAAAAAGAGCGCCTTTGACACGTTTATCCAGAGGTATGGCGGTGAGGAGTCCAGTAGTGGAACGGTGGTGAAGGAGCTCAGAGGCTCGGCCGCTTGGTCGTGAAGGGCGCGACGGTATATTTGGTTGCCTGTAAACACTGTGTGCCTGTTTGTCATTAATCGCTTACAGTGGGCTGTGGACAGTTTCTACGTGTCCAATATGGAAGGCCAGTTACGGTATGTAGAGATAGCAGAGGACATAGTTGAAACATGAAAAGGTCTGTTGGGTTGTGCCATCTTACTGCACTAAGTGCAATCGGAGCCCACACAGTTCGTTTTAGTGGGTCGCTACCGGCACCCCGGCCGCCCCATGTCTTGCTGCATTCCGTGGAGTGCCGTCTTATACGTAATGCAGTCTTGCTGCATTCCGTAGATGCCTAAGCTGGACATACAGGAATTCCGTCCTTAAAGGGACACTAAAGGCAAGTATTAAGTCGACGTTGATTGTTTAAATAGCGGTCCAGAAACCTCGTAGCGCTACTTTTATGCCAAGGAAGTGCGTATTTTGAAATAAAATCACGTTTTAGTGGTCCGCATCGCGTTAGCGCACTTCAAATCACCCGCCTGAAATCCGACTTTCATACGTCACTGCTGCCTTGCCCAACGTTGCCCGCCTTTACTGCGTGGCCGCCGACACTAGTAGCAGCAGAGCGAAAGTAGCGGGACCCACAGAAGCAACAACGGCCAGCGATAGGGGTGTGCGAATATTCGAAAATTTCGAATAACGAATCGAATAGCATTCTATTCGATTCGGTACTCGAATCGAATAGTACATACTTGAAATACCGAATATTTTTCGAATAGTTTTCGAATAATTAGCGCCGACGGGAGAACCCCAAAACAATGATACTTTGGAATAGTTAAAGGCCATTTTTCTTCTTTTAATCACTAAATTACCAGTACGCATGCAGCCCAAGCTTTTACGAAACTACCGACGCTATATTGATCACCGGATGAAGGCGTTTTTTTTTTTATGAAAGCTCCATACTCGCTCAGTTTTTACTATGCTGCCTCTGCATCGCATTAATCAGTTCCTGCCGTCATCTTGTAAGAACTGAAGGTCCACCTGCATTCAGCTTCATGAATAGCAATAGATGCAAGGGTTGTGTTTGCGTAAATTGTTCTTGCAGATACAGCTTTCAACACCGATGTCTACATGCCTTCAGTGCCGAGGACCAGGTTGCGATGGCAGGTTTATGTGTTTCATTACCGCCTTAGCTGTATGCGTAGTCTTCGGTTCAAAATTGTTTAGATTTTATCTCTCAGTTTTATTTAAATGCAGGCGACAAAGCATCTGCAGTCACTGCTTTATTCCAACCTACAGTTAGAAAATATTTCGAAGGTTGTGGTCGCTGCTGTATACGAGCTTACCTCAGATTTCATAACTGTGGTATTTTGAGTCAGTTAAAAGTAGGTGCAACGCTCTTTGGTGAAAGTTCGTGAATATTTCTTTCAAAAAAAGAAAAAAAAACACGCTGCGGAGTTCTAGGGCCGTTTTGAGAATGGTTGTCTTACTATTCGAAAACTATTCGAAAAGTATTCAATTAGTACTCGTATTCGATTCGGTGTCATCACTATTCGATTCGTATTCGATTCGGTTCCAAAATTCACTATTCGCACACCCCTAGCCATCGAAGCTTGCCGCAATCGCCGCAATGGATGTGGACAGATAACTTGACAACGAGACATTGGCTCGCGACGCTGGGCTCCAATTATGTGACTTGAGCCCCGATGAACACGGTATGCTGCTGAGGGCTCGTATTGCCGGCGTCGTTGCATGCGGCATTTTGTCGAACTTTCTGTCAGAGTGACTTTCACGAGCGCGCAAAGCACACGCGGCAGTACGCGATCCCGAAACTACCACTGAGACGCGACCGCGTGAGCGAAGCAGGGCGCCGGGCGAAGCGCAGTTCGGCGAAAACGGAACCTTTGAACCATGCGCGCCGTTCCCCATGGCAACGCCACAGAGGTTCTTTTTTCCATGAATCAAACGGAAACGAACAAACAGCATTTTATTACGTCTTTTGATGCACGGAAGGTTCTTTTTTTTATTGTTGCTAGTTTGATTACTAGTGATTTATTGTAGGGAGACTCTCATACGTCATCGGGATCGCTTCGAAAATGTCCCACTCGTGGCGCTCATCATGTGATACCTTTAGCTTAATTTCTCGGTAAGTAGCGCACTGCTGTTGATAATATTGCCTTTTTAGAAGTTGTCATACATTGAGCTTTCACTCTGACATAAATTGTTATTTGCTTTTAGTGTCCCTTTAATGAACTCCCCAACCAAGGTTCCACGCGATGCCTTTGAGGCGGATCGATTTCCAAGATACGGCTGCGGCCTTGCATGGTATACGCTTTTGGACGCATTCGGGCAGTATCTGCGAGTTTCGTGTGAGTATACGTCGAAAGCCAAGCCCCTGCATATGTCCTTCATATCTTTATAGACTTCATACGGGTGGAGTATCCCGGCTGCGGCGGTCGTATTTCGATAGAGGCAAAATGCTAGAGGCCCGTGTGTGTTTAGGTTTAGGTGCCTGTTAAGGAACCCCAGGTGGTCGAAATTTCCGGAGCCCTCCACTACGGCGTCTCTCATAATCATATCGTGGTTTTCGGAACTTAAAACCGCAACAATTCTTATTGTTATTACGCAGGCAGCCTTAAGCATGGAGGATGAGTCATTTCAAAGCACACCGACAAAGGTGAAACTCATTGTTCAAGATGGAGGAATCTTTGCTTCTATTACATAGTCTGCTATAAAGTAAGCAAATGAACGGTTGCTCTGTTCGTTAAATATTGCGTATTATTTCGTTTTGTTCAAACTGTCTCCGCACGCTTTGAGAGCTTCGTTCGCACTGCCGAACACAGAAGGCCAAACTTCGAAAGCTTTCTACAATATTGTTGACATTCGTCCCGCTTCCGTTGTGCTTTAGTCAACCACTACATCCGCGCGAGCTACACAGACACAGCATGACATCGAAATCTAGGCATGCAGCAGACCCAGTGCCCGTGCATCTGACCGACTATATAAGCGAGCGTTACATCTTGATTCTCGCGGCAACTCCGCTCCTTCTTATTCCGGGAGGCGTCCTCGGAATTCCTTGGTCCGTTTCCAAGCCGCGCTGTCTCCACTCGAAGATGCAAAGAAAGAAATGGCGCAAATTCCAGATGCGTCCCCGAGTATAGCACGCTAAGTCTATGGGTCGTCGTCGTCGTCTCCGCGGCTCTTGTATGTTCTTTCTTCGCACGTCCTCTCTTCGGAGTGCTGGCCCCGGGCGCGCCCAGAAAGCACCACGGGTTGAAGAAGCTGCATGCCGCGGAATCTTGCCCGGGTCTTCTAGCCGAACCGAAGCCGGGTCGTCCAACCCAGTCTTAAACAGGCCACAGCCTCAAATTCTTGAGGCGGTGTTCTGCATTCCTCCGTGATTAAAACCATTCGCCTTGTGCGCCGTTGAACAGATCGAACAATAGATTAAGGGGTCCGCACTCACTCACTCACTCACTCACTCACTCACTCACTCACTCACTCACTCACTCACTCACTCACTCACTCACTCACTCACTCACTCACTCACTCACTCACTCACTCACTCACTCACTCACTCACTCACTCACTCACTCACTCACTCACTCACTCACTCACTCACTTCATATAACCACCAGACGGTCAGTGAAGCAATGCTTTTCAGTTGGCGCCTTTGTATCGGCGACGTATAAGGCCGATCACAGGCACAAGTGGCGTAATACTGACCACCAGCCAATGGTGACGAATATGACTTAGAAAAAAGAAAGCTGTTCGCTTAACGTTCATTGCCGCGTGATCGAGGTACGCCGTAATGGGGAACTCCAGATTGATTTTGAACACCTGGAGCTAGACATGTCAAAAACTTAAGCGAATCCTAGCGCCTCTGCCCTACTGACTTCGATAATGCCTGCCAACCTTCAAGTAACCGCACTGATTTTAGTGGCTCTTTACATACGAACGCCAAAAAAATTGAAGGTAACCCTAATCTGTGACTCAGGTGCCTGATTGTGGCCCTCGAGCGTCGGCGTTCTTGTGACCTTGAGTTTCGTCGCGCTGCCGAAGCGGATCTCAGAGGCCACGTAGAAAGAAGCGTTTGGTTGAGACCCGCTCCACCAGGTGCCACAACGAGCCCAACTGCTCTAGGGAGCCTATACATGACCGGCCGTTTTTAGGGTGGAGACATCTTAATAAGTGCCTTCAAGAAACTCAGCCAAAACCAGCGGGCAATGGGACACGCTGTTGTCAGCTTCCACCAAATTCAGCATAGTTTTCTGTGCGCCGCCATATTGGGGCCAGCCGCCGCTCCCTCCAGCTACGCGAAGCGCTCTTGCTCTCCACAAGGGTTACTCGTGATCTGCACGGTTAGCAGTGACTTGCCGTGTATTCAAAGGCCCTTTTCCAGGCGAAAGCCTTAGATGCATCCAACGCGAAATGTAACCGTCGTCGGCGTCCAGCATCGGCGTCAACACGAGTGATACATCAATTAGCAATACCATGGTGTATGACACCAAAGTATGACGTCATCATGAGAATCACTATGACGTAACACGTATGATGATATTGCGAAACACTGTCGGCGGCGGTGTCAACAAAAATTATTCAAGAAAACGGAATAAAGGTAGGCCAGAGGTCACGTGCTGGATAGGTGAATGCATGCAAGCCGACGGCGCATCGAAAGTCGCATGACCTGAATGTCAATCGATGTCATCAAGGAGCCGACCGTGCGACGTCATCATGAAGTCATAGAGCTCCGAAATTTGTGACGTGATCATAACGTTTCATGATGAGTTCGTCACATGACCTCACATGATGACGTCATTACACGCCATCGTCGCTTGGTGAAACGTGTGCCCATCTCGGAGGCAATGCTTAAAAAATAAAAAGTTGCAAGCCTATGATCGCGGAAGCAATGCAAAAGCACGTTAGGTGCAGAAAGCTTCCGGGGTAAGGATAAATATAATCGAGCGAAATGAGAAGGCTTTCTGTTTCTTGTCATCTTAGGCAAAGGCATAAGGGGCCCTATGGCGACATAATACTGAGGTTACGCTGACGCGAACTCACGCAAGGGAGGCAACAGATCAGACTAGCGAGCGCGTCTCCGTACGGACGCGCGGACGCGTCCCGTTTGTAGGCTTCCTACTCGCAATGCGTGGACGCAGCAACGACAACTTCGGTTATCTACGCATTCGCGAACACCGTGAAAGACATATAACGTGTGCTGCAGCAAAAAACAGCGAACGAAATACGCATTACTCAGAGAGCAAATACGAGACGCACTCTCCCAGCCGTCTCGCTTCAATTGAGCCAGCCAGAGTTGTCGTCGGCCAGGGCTCGCTGGGAAGCGGAACATTCGCACGCCCTTTCTGCTGTGGTTAGTGCAGAGCGGTACGCAGCATTCAGGGCTTCACCGGCAGAGTTTAACACGCTGCCGCAACGCTCGACGCCGTATTGTCGAGAACTAAACGCAACCGGGAGTAGACGCAGTGCGGGCACCAAAATGCATAGTTTTCTGTGCGCCGCCATATTGGGGCCAGCCGCCGCTCCCAGCGCGGCGTTGCTGTCTGGCAACACTGTGTTTTGGCGGGCGGCGGTGCGTTGGCGGCATGTAGTGGGTCAAAGGCTGACATCACCCTAAAACGGCCGGTCATGTAGGCTCCCTAAACTCCTCACAAAACTGTCCCTTCTTTCAATGAACTCATTCATTTTCAGTAATACCCCGACAGTTATTTGACTCTCAAGTTATGCTCCTATATCATATGTATCCAATGTGACTCTTGATTTGAACCAGAACAATCGATTTCGTGCCATTTTTAATAAGGCGAAAGCCTTATATGCCTCATTAAACGCGAAAGTTGACCGTCGGCGTCGGGGATGCTTAATGCCAAAAATCATCACGTGATGGCGATCATGACGTCACATATCGTCAAATTTTGTGACGTCATCATGGTCACTGCGCCGTCACGTGACGTCACATCACATGATGACGTCCTCACATGACATCTTAGCTTGGTCAAATGTAGGCCGATCAAGGAGGCAGTGCAAAACCAGGTGAGGCACCTCCGATTCTGGAGGCAATGCAAAACCACGTTAGGTGCAGAAAGTTTTCGGAGGGTGGCGGGGTAGATCAACACATCGACTGAGAAGAAAAAAAATTGCGAAGCTTGCACTATGCAGCGCAAGGCTTGAAATAGCGAAACTGAACGAAATCTGAAGACTAATCTGGTTGCTTCTAGGTTGTTTCTAGGCCTTAACTAGGTGATGCAGGTTGTTATAAGTGGTTGCTAGGCTTTAGCTAGGTAATGCTAGGTTGTTTCTACGTTGATTCTCAGCGCATAGAGGTTCGAGTTAAACCACAGACAGTCACAGACACGACACGGACGTCCAAACTCCAGAGACAGAACCTCGTGTTGAAACCCAGCGTTCGCACCTCTCATAGATCTACAGGCTGCTTATTCTAGTTATAGGTAGGCAGAACTTGGTTGTATCTAAGTTGTCGGTATAGAATGGGCCGGCAGCTTGTCGAGTTCACTCTTTGGCTTGGCTTCTTTCCGCATACCCGTTTGATGATAGTTTTCTTCTTCATTTTGAGTGGACCAGTGGTGAGTAGTGGGATTTACCCAACTTCTGTGGCACACCGGCTCGCCCCTGGCACGCCGCAAACAATGCCTTTGTTCTTCGCTGACGAGACTGCTTAGTTACATTGATCTACGCTTTTGCAATCCGATACAGAGAAAGGAAAACACACAGGCGACATTTGCGATGCGTTATCTCCTCGGTACGCAAAGAAAGATACGCCATGCATGACTCATTCCACTGCGCTGCTCTTCATCAGGCGTTCCTCGGAAGGTGGAACTCTTTTGTGACGATCGATATGACGGTCTATAGATAAGGGCGTAAACGAGAGCACGGCGCATTTCGTTCTCGTTATCTCCTCTCTTACTTGGCAAGACCGTGCGCAAGAACACCCCGCCGTGCTTCTGCACTCAAGTGCCGAGTAAGCGATATCACGCGACGCTTGGCGTATATCTTAAATGCCACGCGAAAGAAAATAAAATGGGAAGCAGATCCAACGCTTGGGAAGGTGTGAAAGTTTTGTGGAAAGGTGTGTAATAATAGCTGTTGTTGCTTTAAGTCCGAAAATCACCATATGATTATGAGGGTCGCCGTAGTGGAGGGCTCCGGGAATTTCGATCACCTGGGGTTGTTTTACGTGCACCTAAATCTAAGTACACGCGCCTCTAGCAACAATACCTTGATTTGGGCGAGTTGGTCCAACAGCGCCAGTCCTGTTATACGCGTTTCTTTCATCTTTGTAGTTCGCGCTTTTCAAGTATACCCTATAAAGAGGGGACTCTATAACATTTCGCCTCCATCGAAATACGGCCGCCGGAGCGGAATTCGATTCCGCGATCTTCGGGTCAGCATTCGAGTGTGTAAATGTGTGATGGCTCTAGGACTTACATATGCGAACTCAGTGGTGTGCATGAAGTCAGAGGTTCAATCACGACTGGACGCGAATCAAAGGACTGTTGGTCGCCTCGCGTTGGGCGCTCACGGGAAGACGACAAAAGAGTCTGTAAAGGGCGATATGGGATGGGCAGGCTTTGAGGCGAAAGAAGCTCAGAGTATAATTAGGTTCGAAGAGGGGCTAAAGAATATGAAAGACAGTAGACGTGCACAGAAAGTGTTCCGGTATTTGTACTGGAAGAGCTTTGACTCATGGGGGAGAAAAAGAACTGCTCACCAGCAAGTATATACGGCTGGCAGTGTAAGCGATATGGCGAAAAAGAGCGTTAAAGTAAAAAAAAAATATATACGGAAAATATGCCAGGAAACATGGGCGTCGGCAGAGGGGTGCAAAAGGGGCACTTGCTCCCCTCAAGCCACGTGCACCAGCACTTGCGCCCCCCCCCCCCCTGCCCCCCGAAGCTACACCAACGCTCTCCCCTCTCCACAGCCGCATGCAACACGGGCTTGCACCCCCTTAGACAAAATACTGCCGACACTCATGCCAGGAAAGATTCCCTAATGTTACAAAACAGAATGCACACACTACAAACACGCAGAAAAATTAATAGCCTTTTACTTCTACACAATACTCTTGCTGAGAGAAATGATGTGACATTACCCTGTGTCGGCCGTCTACGCGAAGAACAAGAAACAGTCACGAACATTTGCTTGCGTCAATTTTTGAAAAAAAAAAAAAAACGCTTACAAGTGCGATTTTCCCCCCTCGAACGGTAAGCGAGCGGAATTTCCTTCCTATTGGTGTATGAGTCAAACCATTTAATGGCTGCATTGACAAACCATTTATGTGTATTTTAGCAATGTCGAAGTGTGATCCCTGCTTCCTTTTATGCATTATGATCTTTGTTTACACATGTTTTCGTTTGCGTTTTCCTTAATGTAATGCTGCGTGGGCCAAAGTATTGGCCTGGGGTATTACTAAATAGAATAAATCGTAGAGGCAGTGCAGGTTTACTGGATAGCTGCGATGACAGAAAAAAAAAAACGGCTCTGAGTAACCACCGAAAGGGTAAAGACGTAGGCTTTGTTTTTCTGTGGATCCTGTGTGCTTGCATACACTGCAGGATTGACGACAAGCACTATATGCGTATCAACAGAGCCGTGCGGTCGTTGGATGGTCAGGCTGTTGGCTTCTACGCGCGAAGAACCTTCATCCCTGGCATCGCTTCCGGTCTGGATGTTGGTGCTTCAACGTGCGCCCTTGAACGGGGCCCGACGTGTTTAATCGGCGACGCCCCTCAACGTTGATCCAGGCGTATCATAGCTTCCTTGTGTTTCATTCGCCTCGCACGCAACTCACTTCGGCCTGACAGAACCCCGTTTTATCTAGCGGTTTTCGTAGAGCATGATAACGATAATAATTGTTGAGGTTTTACGTCCCAATACGACGATATCATTATGAGAGATGCCATAGTGGAGAGCTCCGGAAATTTCGACCACTTGGGGTCCTTTAACGCGTACCTAAATCTAAGCGCACTGGCCTCTAACATTTTGCCTTCGTCGGAATGCGGCCGCCGCAGGCGGGATTTGATCTGTCGATTTTCGGCTCAGCAGCCAATCACTGTGACCACTAGACCAACCGCGGAGGGAGTTTTCGTGCAGCAGTCAGCATTTTAATATTAGAAAGTTTGAGAATTGGGGACTCACCCGCCTCTGGCATCCATGAGAGAGTGCTCTAGTTGTGGTCCTCTTTTTCCTCTGTCCTCGTCTTTTTAGCGTTGTAGCTTGTCGATTATGAAACAGAGGAGAATCGCTGTGTTTCAAAGTCTTGCTGTTGCAAGTCATATTGTACGATTAATTAGTGGTCTATCGGGTGCAAAAAAGCATGCTACAGTAAGCCAGCCATTACTCACGCCTCTGCAAATCAGAGTACAACAGGTGGTCGATTAGACGGTGCGCATAGGAGCATGTGAAAGAAGCCTATAGGTGGTCAAAATAAATTCATAGTCACCAACTATACTACGTGCCTCATAATTACATCGTGGTTGTTGTAAAAAAAAAGTTACTCTCCAAACGTTAGTTGCAGTTCAGACATTTGTAGTTTGCCTTTTGGTGTGCCGTTCTTACGGTGCGTAGTGTCATATGTTCCAGCTAGCCCTCTTCAATGCTCTCGTAAAAGAAACCATCTATAAAATATTTTACATAAAACACCTGGGCGCCGCCACCTCGGGCTGCTAAACAAGTGCTTCTGATTTTTGTATATCGCGACATCAATGAATATGCTCATGAAATGTCGGATGCACCAACCCAACCATTTTCATGGGTACGCACGTCTACGGTAGCACTGTTCGTTTAGTTGTTAAAGATACAAAACTGCAAGGCTACAGCCCAATATGTCGGCATCAAAACCCATCGTGAAATAGTCTATGGAAAGCCTAAATAACGTTTTGAACTGTCGGCAGCACCATTCCTGTGGATTGTAATGGCTGCGTGCATGGACGACGTTAGCAAGAGGCCGAACCGTGAAAAAATTCCTGGCTCAAAAGCATTGCGATAACGAACGAAGGTCGCGGATTCTCGCGCGCTAACTATGACGTCGTGACCGCGCCGTAAAAGCTTTTCCCTGCCTTTCAGAGGAAACACGTCGTAAGGCGCGCACCGGGAGGTTGTCAACGGTGGACGCTCTGAACGCGGCCCCCCGCATCGTGTGTCATCGATTTGTGCGCTCTCTCGACCGCCCATGCTCAACACACTCCTTCCCTGACTATAGCTTTTCCACACTTGTACCTGTCTTTTTTATTGTGACCTTTTATGGTTGGCTCGCCGGCTTCTGCGAAGGCAGCGTGCAACTGAAAGGAACTGAGAGGCGACACGAAACCTGCTTGTGCTCAAAAGACGCTCGCGCTTTCCGAAGCAATTCCGTGCAGCGCGTGGCCGGCTTTCTACGCCCTCCTTTCACCACTGCCAGTGCTGCCTTTTAGCGACGTTGGCACAAGCGAAATGCGGAAAACAGGTGCACAAACAGAATGAGGATTCGGGAGGAATCCCTAATGCTCCTCTTCGTTGCATTCACGCCGGTGTAGTCGTGTACAGGGATCAGAAAAGAAGAGGGGAGGCGGCTTCCTGCAGTGCCGACCCCTCCTGGAAGTCCGAGTGCTCTCGTGGGGACGCAGCATACTTCCGTGGAAGAAGGCGTGGGTGGTGCAAGGGTGGACGGTGTCGCTCTTAGCGTGATTCCATTATGTCGGAACGACGAGTGCGAAAGAAGGGAGAATCAGCGTGCTCAGAGCGGTACTTTTATTTTTTTTTTCTTGCATGCTTGGAAAAGATGAGGATGAAAGGCCGTGTAGAAAAAGCCGTGAGGATGTTTCCTGGTGGATAGCAACGTCCTTCACCTGCGCTTTGGATGTGGCCGCGTTGACTGGAGGTCTCTATCGCATTCCGGTGTTGCACGTGCGCTTGGACTGTGCGCGGAATTTTGGAAGCTTGGGGCAGCGTGAGGAAAGGAATGCGCTCGAATAGAGTTTCGGAGAAGAAGGCCCACCGTCGGACCGGATCACGCGTTTGGAAACAGGAGGGAAGAAATAAACAACGTTATTCTGGAGCATGTGGTCACTTAACGGTTCTCTTTAATATGCGAATCCTTCTTGGGCTTGCTCGATAAAATTTAGGTTCATTATAGGTATCGGTTCCTGCCTCTTTAGCCTCTAGAAGATGAGGAGGAGGAACAACCATTTAACTTTAGGAAACAGCGAGAAAGTTCTTTCTTCGCCCTAGGTGGGCGGTTTTCTGGGTCCAGAAAGCCATTGGCTAGTGCCGCGTCCCGTGCCTGGTCCAGCAGACTTCTCTGACCTTCCAAGCTCTGTGCCGTCAGCATTGCTCGCCTTGTATCTTCGGTAGCGTGTCGCGGTCTTGAAACTTCGTCTTGATTCTTTACCTCGCGGTATGGGCATTCCAACGCCATCTATTGTAGAGTGCCCGGTACATCACAAAATCGGCAGCCTAACCCAACCTAACCGAACCGAACCTCATCCAACCCAACCCAACCCAATCAAACAACCTATGGGAATTACGCGCCGAATGAGTATCTAAAGAAGTAAAGAGGTGAGAAGAGAAGAACAAGTCACTGCGGAGCGCGCCACCACTACAGGAAAACGAAACAGCGTGTGCTGATGGCAGGCATGAGTGATGGACTTTCTTTTGGAGCCACGTGTGCTCGCTCGCGTGCGCTTCGGCTCATTAGACTGCACATTCGAGATGCCCAGCTCGCGATGCTCGATAATTCCGAGCCTTTCATGTTTCGTACCGTTCGGTACGTGCATGCAACGAGCTATTCGCGAGCAGCAAGAGCGTAACAGCTAGCACTATAAATACCTTCTCCGCAGCGTGCATTAATTGTTTCGATCCGGACAGTACACGCCGTTCAGATATATGGCCTCGCCGCAGTTGTCCATTAAGCGAGTATAACGGATAGTAATTAGGCACGCGAAGGAGATAAGAGTTTCTAAAACGTCGTGAGCGACGCAGTGGTCGAGGGGACGTGCGCCTAATTACCCGCGTAACGCGCAGCCCGCCACCGCGGCAAGCTTGGCACTGTCGTCGCCTTCTCCGTTATCTTGAAAGAACTGCGATTGTACATCCTATACCGTATACAACGCCGAACAAGCGCCTTAATGCTCTGCGGTGGTTGCATCGCAAGCAAGCGCGTCTCTTCTGTTAGGTATAAACATGAATTGCACGCTCTGCACAAGAAGAAGTATGCGAGAATATATATACACAGATAGAGTTATTGTAGAAGCTCCCTTCTCCAGGAAGCACACACGCGCAGTAACTAATTGCAAGGAGTCATTAGTTAGCTTCGCGGTTAGATCAGGTTACCGTTGCCTCAAATGAAATGCAGGGTTCGCAACTTATCATGCATGTCGCGGGGTATATTTAGTAGTCAGGGCAGGTCTTAATAGTCACGCTTTTGCAAACGTTGGTTGTATCGGTCCGTCGAAAATAGTTTTCGGGATTGTTAGAAGCGATTAGATCTGCTCTTGGCAATGGACACAAATGCGTGAACGGCGCTCGATGATGGGCATGCACTGTAAGTTTGTTATATGCACCCCCCCCCCTTATTTGTTGTTATGCGGGGATTGTCACCAGATACCCACCGTAATTCGTAAACTTGAGCATGTGTGACGGTGAATGCGTATGAAAAATAGAACGATAAGTGCTTCAAATTGGCCAGGTTGGTAAAGATGCACGACTTCGAATAAGTAGAACGCAAAATACAGAGGCAAAAAAAGAGAGAGAGAGAGTGACGTTACGTCTCTTTCTTTTGCCTCCCTTTTTTTTTTAACACGAAAGTGTTTTATGCCGGGGTCCACCAAGTACATCCGTCACGGATATGACGTTGATAAAATGGACGTCAACGGGTGAGAAAGAAAAAAACTAAGAAAAAGATAACCCGCTGGGAATCGAACCCACGACGTTGCGGCCGCGACGGCAAGCGCCCGACGCACTACCGACTAAGCTAAGTCGGGAGATGCTTAACACGGCGCGAACGCGCCTTATATCTTTCACACATTCTCTTTCGCGGCGGGCGGAGTGGGGCGGTGCCGCCGTCTGTGAGATGTGAAAAGAAGTAATGCTTCACGCTCGACACTTACTAGCGCTTACTCCGAGATTGCACACGATATCGGAGGTCATGGTTAAAGCGTCTCGATACCAGAGCGGTAAACTGGCCGCGCTGGCGTCGCCGAGGCACCCTTGACGCAGTTGCATTCTTTGCCTTTGGCTTCCTGTTAGCGTGCGTCGGCTCATCGGAGTAGTGCTGCTCCCACGTGCACCAACGGGATTTCTCCGCCGCCGACTGCTTCATTTGCGAGAGCACCGAATAACAAAACTGCTGCAATATGCGTTGCAGAAAGGACGCGAGTTCGACGGTCGAATGTCGTGCCTTGGTGGAGCGAGAGCAGCGCCTGCGAGACAGAGGCCAGCGGGACGCTCGCGTTTGCGGCTCAGGCTACGAACCTCTACCTCCCGTGTTGCTGAAGCGCAGTGTGTGGTTATGTATGCATGAGCACAGGCGTCGGCTACCCTTTACTGGAAAGCGCACACCGCGCCGTTTCTCTCCTTAATTGACGACGCTTTGAAGAAGTGCATACCGGGTAGCAATGTTGATTATGTGCTTGTTTATATCACCCTTACGCGGGATTCACGATTCGCTGTGCCCAAACATACGTATGTTCACACCTTCAGCTACCGTGCGCAACGGTTTAATCATGAGCATGGGCGTTAGTTGTCACGATAAAGACATGCTGTCAACATGGGTGCATCCACGTCAAACTGTGCTATAGCTGCCAAACACGAATAGACATTGGACAAGCACTCATATATCACTACACAATAAGCAGTACTTCTGTGAGGACACGTGTCACTTTCGTGTTATACCGATTCCTATGACAGAGGGATCAGCCATGTTTTTTGCAGTATTAATTCGAAATCATGAAAAATTGACAGTGAAGTAAGCCTTCGAGCAAATTCGCTAAGCGTTTCCACGTAAAGCTATCCGTTTACTGCGTCCAACCAACACGGGTTGCAACTTCAAAGGAAACTCAAAAACGCTATCAGCAATAATTTTTACACCGCAAGGTTGAAACCACCGCGACTATCACATTGTGGAATAAGGGTCGCCAGAGAGGCATGAACGCTTCGCTGTTATCGCAGCAGTGAAGACTACGTAATTGAACAGCAGCCCTACATATGACGTCACACGTTCCCGTCTGTGGGGCCGCCCTGCAGAGGGCGCTAGCTTGCACTGCGGAGAATCAATCCGCAACCGAAATCTATCAATGCTTCGGTTACGCCCGAATGAGTCTATACTTAACAGCGTTCCGTCTGAGTCACATGATGGGCCAGCGCCGCGTGCCACGTGGAGCGTCCCAATTCAACGCTGCCTGTAGAGAGAGCGAAAAAGGACCCATACCCAGAAAACCAACACCGCGCTATGGTGTAGTCGTATTCGGGTCTGTTGGTTGAAACCTCCCACAAGTATAACAATCCTCTTGTTTGAAGAGCGGTGCGGTGGGCACCCGTGTATAGGTTGGTGGGGTCATCGCCACGCCTAGACAGAGGAGAGACGCGTGCGGTTCATTGTTGTCGAGGTCCGAGCTTCAGGAGCCCCTGTCGGGTTGCCAGCGCGGGATTAGAGACCCGGACTGCTCCGCTGCCGGTAGTGGAGGGTGGTGGGACGCAATGAAGCGTCGAATGAAAGCAAGGGGTGTGCCGGCAGACGTCAGACGAGGAGTATAGCTTTATTGTGCGAAGTCTGGCTAGAAGATTTGCGGGGTTCAGTGAGGATTGGTCGCACTGGCGGCCGCCCGACGAGGAATCAATTAAAGGCCGTTGTGGGGGGTTCTCGTATAAGCCCACGCGAAAACTGATTTCCGCCCCTGGAAATCAAATACGAACGCACGCGAGTGCTAACACAGCAGCTTATCCAATCTCCCGCAGATTCACAATCTCCATCTTTTCCAGCCGCGGGAAGCCACGTTTCGAGGGGAAGTGTACACCGCTTCGAATGGAACACGGCAGGCTCTGTTTCGAGCATACTTGTGGTTACTGCGTTTTTATGTACGTATAGCCGACTTGTTTAGGCGGTCCAGGGAGTGTGCTTTCGGGTGTATGACGTGTTTTTGTCGCTGCTAACCTTTATTTCTAACATTATATTTTTATTTAGTGCAGCGATGGGAGAGACAGTCGAGGAAGGCAGACAGTTAGATGTAGTGACGAAATTAAGAAGTTCGCAGGGATAAAATGGAATCAGCTCGCACAGGATAAAGTGAATTGGATATACTTGAGACAGGCCTTTGTCCTGCAGTGGACTAAAACAGGCTGATGATGATGCTGCTGCATGAAAGACAATCATAATGTAGTATGGAACACAATGAAAATCCATCGGAGTCAATAGGATGCCTACACAGCGGGGTCGAAGTTGCCGCAACTTCCATTTCGAATCTAATTACGCGGTCGGTTCCCTTGAGGACGCCCTTCTTCACACGCTTCTTCTCGACATATTCTACATTGCTTCCCGGTGAGGATGAGATTATATAGAAAATGACCGCGCCGTCTACGTGGACCAATTGTTCGTCCCTTCGAGCGAGTCACGGTGACCCGCTTCGATTGAGCCGCCATCGATGAAGGAAGCCCACTGTTCGCGGTGCACAATGCGGCGCGAGTATCTACTGCGTATACGTACGTAAAATGCGCACACGTTTTTCCTACACGCATATACAATTCGTTCTAAGAGGAACGCGTGCAATTCGCAATCGAGAAAGCCAAGCGAAATGAAAAGTATAAGCCGCGCTCACTGACTGTGAAAGGGAGGCATCTGTGATGTGCGCACATGCTTGAGCGGGCGAGGCGGGTTCAGCGTGCAAGTGTGCGAAGAGAAAGGTCAGAGTTCACGCAGCCGACCATCATCGCGTCTTTATGACGGGGGCTGTGCCGCACTGCTTCCCTGCCAGCAAATCTCCCACAACACGCAGGAGGCATACATAGCGCGGAAGATGAAGCGATCACTTTCTGTTCTTTCACGCATCGCGGCTTCACGATCGACTTCTCACAGCCATCTCAACCGGTTACCGCGATATAGATCTCACCGGATCAATGCGGCTGCTCCCTTCTCGCTTCCTTATTGCATACCTTTCATTTTTGGTCACTTTTGCTTCTAAGCTGTTCCAGGACAGCCGAGAGACAACTCAAGACTGTTCACTCGTCCGCTCCCGCTGACGCTTCACTTCTTTTTCTCACGTTTTCTACTTCAATCAATCAATCAATCAATCAATCAATCAATCAATCAATCAATCAATCAATCAATCAATCAATCAATCAATCAATCAATCAATCAATAACAACGTACTGCACATTGATCATACGTGTAGGGTATGTGGGCAGGATTGGCGAAAAGAACATTTAATGCCTGACAAAGTGCCGAACGTAACCAATCTCCGTCATTAAAACTTAACTCATAGATATCTTCGCGCGCATAACCCGCCTAACTCGCCTACTAAACATTGTCCCATTAATGTTCACATGTTGATTCTTTCAGGCACTATTCTTTTCCTGAAAAGCGTGGAAAGGGGTGGTTCGCTCTGCTCTATGTCATCCAAACAGTTCGCACACGTTGCTCAGCACATCGCGGAGTAGTCTTCCGTTTATTTATTTATTTATTCTATTTGTACGTTGCCCTGCGTCCTTGTAGCAAATTTATTGTTACGTAGCAATATTACGTATACGTGTTTCTTTACATTTTTTGTTTGTTTCGTTCGTTATTTTGTAAACAATATCTCTTCTTTATTAGACATCAGTATCTGTATATCACTGGAATACATCTATAAAAATAAAGGACAACTCATTGATCGGATTGAGAATGAAAGCAATATGATGCTGTCATAGCAACATTGGAGCATATATATACTAGACAACATCTGCGATCATTTAGCGGACACTGGGCCTCAGCCATCACTTAGCAACTCTGGTCGGCATTTGTCGATATAGTTATCCAATACTATAGCCAACGTTAGCACTCCTTAGGCCATATTTGAGTCATCACTTAATCAACATTAGATAACACTAGCCAATATGGGCCGTCATTCAGTCAACGCTAGTTAACAGTAGCCAGTCAGAAATATTCATCGTAACTCCTTAAAATCATGTAAATGCAGGAGGCCCTGGAAGACGTGGTGGTAAAAAAAAAGTTAGGAGCCTTCATTTATTGGGAAAATTGGGGCAAGCGAAACTTGTCAAGTGCCTGCCTGAACCACTTTTTTTCATCCTTTCCTTCATTCTGTCGCACTGCGCAAGTAACTTTTTCCTCCATGCCAGGAATCGGACCTTCATCCACGTGCTTATTAGCGCAACACCCCTGTTGCTATAGCAACAAAGAGGGTCATGCATTCATAGCCAGGCAACAATGAAATGTATACCAACGTGAAATCACAAGTGACCTCGGTAAAAGGTCAGATTTCCATATCAGAAACGGCTGTTCGCCGGCAAGTCCACGGTCGAGGGAGCGTCAGTTATTGGAAAACGGCGCTTACAAATACGCACATGCACCAGCGCACCTTAGAGGGCCCATTTGTTAGAGGGCCTACGCTTCCGGCGCAAGTTTTTTCGCGAACTATGCCACCACCAAAGTCTGTAACTCATATAGTAGCTTGGCTTAAAAATTAAACCGAACATGGACCCGCAAGATCCCTGGAACCGCGGAAGCACGTTTACACACTGCTGCCTCTTTGTCTGAGAAACAACCCACGGGCGTTGAGTCGTTGCGCTGGACGTTAGCGAAACAATCGTCTCATTAGCATGGTCACGTACCGGCCAGCCCAGCGTGAGTCCTTATACGGGGTCTGCTATACAACTTCCTCGTCTTTGTATGCGTACGCTGTCGTCTTCGATGATGCGCGGCACGGCCTGCAGACAAGTCGCCGTAGTTCGTGGTCTTGGGTGGTTGAACGTGACGGAACGCCGCGGTACTCAACGCTTGGATGACTTATCCGTGCCACGTGGATGGTTGCGCCGCAGAGGCTCCCAAGTATTCTTCTTTGTTGTACCGCCGGGTAATTACGTCAACGTCCGATTGGCTACACGCCTTTGAAGCCATCCGAGCGGAACATCGAAGGACATCTCCCGCCTTGTGCTTGATGACAGTGCGCGTACGGTCGGGGCCAAAGTTTGGAGACCACTGTAGGTCTGAGAACGCCTTGAATTTCCCTGCAATTTGTGACTGTATTTGGTCGACACTGCACAGTACATGTTGTAAGCACGCGTTTTACTGCAGGTCGGAAATATAAATTAAGGCTGCCAAGGTCATACTCATCGATTCATTCCGGCACCGGGCCTTTCGCGTATGACAACGCCGCCACCGAAATATTTGACTCGTGACAAGCTTCGCTTGAGTAGTACAGACTAAAACATGCAGTCCAAACAACGTGGAATGCATTAACTTTCGCGAGTTGAACGTGTAAATTGCGCATCTCCGTGCACATAGAACTTTCCGTGTTCCCGGTTCCATTTGCAGATTTCAAGTATACGTTTGTAATTACGGCACGTTTACAGCTTTTGTATCACGATTTATTCGAAACAGGTTGTCTGTTGGCGTGTACGTTTGGCGCGTGTTTTACTATACAGGGAAGGGGACGACTCGAAGGCGCAAGCCCACACACGCTAGTCAATTAGGCCAGATAATTCATGGGCGCCGGTAATTTTCACAGTGCGGTTCGCCATCGGCGAACCCGACTCGCAGTGAGACACTTTCGCGAAGTCCTCTGTGAAAACAAACGGCACGTTTGAGACCCGCATCATATAGGGCTTCGCTTGAAGCGGACAGCGGTACCACCAGAGGTAGAAAATTTCGCCGTGCGACATGCTCAACAGACTCCAAGCTGTCCTCACGGTCGGGACGGTCGAACGCGTTCAGCACGGACCTCATGGCCAAGGCACCGGGCATAAATTTCAAAGCCCATGCGTTATTCTTGTCTGTGCCGAAGTAATTACATATCCACATAGCACTCGGTGAGTCGTTCGATGTTATTGTGGGTACTGAGAGTCCACTCTTCGTAGTTGAGTACCATGAGCCAAATGCCTTCGGCCACGAGATATCCGAGAATCGCCATGTTGGGAATCTCCGAGGCCGGCCCGGCGCGGACGAAATCGCACATCGTGGCCGACAAGAAAATGTGTTGGCGACCGACGTAATATAAGCTGTCCATCGCGCTGTCTCTGCCCAAGACACGAACTAGCAATCTGTAGTCTTCGAAGTTGTACGCGCGAGCTCTCAACAGGTCTTCAACGAACACGAGCGTGGGATGGGGAACCGCGACCACCAGAAGACCGGCGTCGGTCCAGGGTGTCTCCACGGACACGTTGTTGAAGAAGTGCGTCACGTTCTCGGCGTCTTCGGCTTCGAAGAGAGGACTCGAGCTGACCTCCCGGTACACGGCGTCCTTGACGCGTACGAACACGGCGCGCACTTCTCGGGGTCGTTCTTAATTTCCGCGACGAACTTGGTCCAGACGTTGTCGATGTGTTGGACGATCCGGCTGCACACGTCGAACACGCCGGGCCATGAGCCATTGTGCTTGGAGTAGAGCTGCCACACTCCGTTTTCGAGGCTGTGCGAAAGCAGCCAAGCGGCTTTGCCTCCGAGCAGTCGACCGCTCTCAACGGCATATAGGTCGTACAGGGCGCGCATCTCCTGGACATCATTAACCAGGATGTTTGTCTCGTTGTCGAAGAGATATCCAAAGGCTCTGAGAGCGAACCGCAGGTCCGTGACGTTCCAAACCACTCATTCAAATTCGTCGGCGTCGGCACTGGCAAAGCAGTACTGCTTCGTAAGACCTCGGACAGCCACCGCGACAGCGGCACTGCATGCGTTCGCAGTCAGCTGGCGCACTTCTTCGGGCGTCACCTATACGTTCGCGACGTTTGCCAGGGCATCGATGGAAGCGTTGACGATGGCGGGATGAATGCTTCCGGCTCGACAACGCAAGGTGACGCTTAGGATTAGGTAGGATCCGTTCGTGCTGTACACGGTGAAGGCGGGCGGTAGCTTGTACTTGAGCGACGCCACGGATGGTGGCGTAAAGAAAGGCGTTCAGGGAAGTCGGCTTCACAAGCGTCGCCCGTGTCAGAGCCTCGGCTAGTCCGGAGACGTACGCTTGCCGGTGCGGGACCGTCTCGACGGTCCTGTAACCACGAGCAAATAGTAACAGCAGCGGTTACTAGCTTTCTTGGACCATTACTAACTTCTTGCTGCCTTTTTACCACCCACCTCCTCGCGCTCACGCGAGGAGAGGGGGAGAGTTGGCGCATGCGCAGTGGGGAGCGGACGCGTGAGGGAAGGACGGACACAGTCCGAGCAAAATCTGCTTCGCACCTAAAAAAGTGGCGCCCCTGCAATTAAAGATATAAGGTGCACCTTATATCTTTAACTGCAGGGGCCCCCAGTTTGCACTACCTTTTTACATGGATTTGTCTCTTCCAGTGGTCTTTTCTTGTAGTGTTAACATTCAAAGGTTTACTTGCAAGAATGGTTGAGGGTAAATCTTTGTAACTGCTCACGCATGTAAACAGTTACGCACGCAGCAACTACGTCACATGCATGGTATATGCACATTATACCAAGGCACCGTGGCGCTGTGATCGATACGACGCCATAGACGACGCAGCCGAATGAATGATCTCAGGCAAAGAATGCCCCATAAGTCGAGGCCAGTGACGAAAACAGTCGCACCCCTCAAACACAACGCGGTTTTCAGAGTCGGAGCGCAAGGATCCAGTCGACCTCTCTGCGAGAGATGACCGTCGGACGCGTGATACCAGAAGTTACTCCTGCCCACCCTCATATTCATCTTTCTTTTATCAACGGCAATCATCATCTGACCCGCGACTCGCCCCGCACGCATCGAGCGCAATTGTACGCGCTGTAAATAACGGGTTGTACGTACGTTCAGAGAAATGAGGGGACCAGCTTCGTGCGATGATACTGCGGCCGCCGGGAGCGCGTGGCCCGCGTTGCTCGGCCGAACTCGGCAGTCGCGTGCTTGGAGTCGTTATGCCCCGCGGTCCGAGGGGTCAACGGCGTTTGACACTGGACAATCGGCCCACGGCGGCAGTGCGTTTACCGCGAACCGCTTGGCCCGCTGGCCACCGGCTGCCACGGTAACCTCGGGATCGCGGCATCTGTTACAATTTCGTGCACGGCTTATCGTGGCGGCAGTCGCGCAGGTAACGAATGAGACGGGCCACACAGTAAGCGATTCGTAGTATTTTGGACACAAATGGGCTAGCATTTATCTGCTGCGGTTGCACATGCGTCGCCAGAGTTGCGCAGCTGGCTACCAAGCTTCGTCACTATAAGCTTCATCATGCTCCTAGATCCGTCCGCTCCTCGAGTCACGCGCTCGCGAGAAGGCGGAGCACTTATCATTGTTATCAGAGACAAGAACACCATATAGATGCTTGCGCGACAAATGCTCAGCTGCTGTCGTCTGCTACAAACCTACAAAGAACCCTATCCCGCTAGTGACGGCATCCAGCCACTGACTGAAGCGTAAATGATGCCTGCTTACATGCCGGGGGGATGCGCGACGCAGGCCTCCTATTTGGAGGACAAGAGCCAGTGGGACGGCGCTCCAATAGGAGCAGTTAGCTACAAGACCAACTCTGGGCTGTCCAGAAGGCCCGCGAAGCGGCGGAGAGCCTAGGGCTACCTGTCCTGACGTGACTGCGCCCTCTACACCTTGACGAACCGTCGGGTGTCCTTCAGGACCCTTTTCGGAAATAAAGTTTTACCACCACCACCACAACTGTTTGCCTGCTTCGGTGTAATCGGTTATTCAGTATCAGAAATAGGCAACGTGATAAAAGATACAGTGGTGGAAGTGCTGCTCCAAACTGCTCCAAACTGTGATTTTTGTTGGTAACTGCTCCCAACCTGCTCCAAAACGGCACTGAGGAAAAGACGAGGAACATTTACTGTGTGGCCAACTCACAAGCCCTAACTAAACCGAAAACTATCCGTATATTATCATCCTAGTATGTTACAATATGCGGCTGTAATGGCTCTGGTCTCATTTATGCAACAAGAACTTGCATATCAAGCATATACCTCATTTAGCTGTTTTTTTTTTTTTTGAATTTGACATGCAGGCTAACTCGGTGAAATGTGAAAATGACCGCGATTGCTTTAATCTCGCACTGTTTATCAACTGCTGCTTTGGGAACAGTTATATGTGACTGTGCTTACGTCTGTAATGTGGTGCTCGGCTTTACCGGTTTGATCTAATTTCTTCCACAAGTACTGGTACTTTAAATATATAGCTGACAGTTTATGCGAACGCGTAACGGCATAACGAAAAGCTTACCAGTTCCACTGTAAAACTCACATGGGTCGTTGTTGTTGTCCTCTGAGCGTGGCACACACCCAATGCAGACGATTGGCTGAGTATACCGGGTGAATGTTTGCCTTGTGAATTCGCCTAAGACGTATCGAAGGTGCCTCCGAAAGCATTCCGCACCTAACCTGGTTTCGCACGGCCTCAGTGATCGGCCCACGGTTGACCAAGCGAAGACGTTACGTGATAACGTCATCTTGTGACGTCACAATGACGTCATCACATGATGAATCTTTGCATCATTCGTGTTGTCGCCGCCGCCGGTCAATTTTCGCATTTGAGGACCATCTAACACTTTCGCCTTAAGTACAAAGGACGATTCAGAGTACTAGTACTATGATAGAGCGGTTAGCTGTCCATGCACTTCAGTTGCCGCATTGCCCCCCCCCCCCCCCCCCCCCCCCCGCGCCCCGAGTGTATCCTTAAGGCGTTTTTGCTTTGAAAATGTGCCAGTATTCAAGTGTAGTGGGTATAGCACTGCATTGTACATGAGGCCAAGCACGTTGTTGCAATAAAGTGCCGAAATTATACTGAACAAAACCACCGAAAGGAACGGGGAGCCATTGCAACATTAAAGATGTCAAACAAAAAAAAAGTTCACCGACGATTACGATACTGCCTAATGCGAATTCTGAGCGCAGCTGTTTAGGTGTTTTGATTTTGCGATAAGTTGAGACAAACAATTTGAGAGAGACATGCATGTTTGTACAGTTGCATACCACTATATAACTGCATTGAGCATCTTCACACCCAGATGTCTCAGTGCCTGCGTGTAATCCATGTCGCCATTCTCTTTGTCAGTTTCTTGCACTACCCGATTAAGATTGGACATACCTCGGTTGGCCTTATTTATATATTCGATCACGTAAGCGGCACGTGCGTACGTGTCAAGCACTATCTGAAGATCTATGTTTGAATCTAGGATGGACGCCACCCATGGGTTAAAGTAATTCACCCCCTTTTGCTGCACTGTGCGGGGTAGCATGAGGGTGGGACGAGGAGTACCCGCCCGGAGAACCGAAACGTTGTTGCCTTGTCCTGTCTGCCTTGTCCATCACGCCGTGATGGTCCCAGAAGTGCGCCATTGAATCATAGTTGGTCTTTTCCAGGGCCTGGTGCATGGCTTCGTACTTGTTTCGGATGCTCTCGATGTGTTTTTTCTGCACGGCCACGCCGCTCAAAGCATGGAACGGGCGCCTATAAGAGTGCCTTCGACCAACGCACGTCTTCTACTTTGCTTGCCCAATTCCTGTGGCACATACTTCGTTTTCGTTTGACACTCGCGCCTGCTGTACACGCTTGTGGGGATTGCCCAATTCCTGTGGCACGTATACTCGTTCGCCCGGTTACGCCAACGACGGCGACGCCGCTCAGTGCAGGAATGGGCGCCAAAGAGCTACGCTCTAAATATAATAAACCCAGTCTGGATCGGGACTGGGCGGCATCGGCATGGCGTGTTCTCGGATTCTAGCGTTCGTCAGATTCTTAAGCGGCCAATTAAAGGGACACTTTCTCTTATTAGTAAATTACTCTTTCACGATTCCGACAACACCGCGCTTGCTGCTATAGAAGACTCATGGTAAGCGAGAAAACGCTCAAAAAGAGAATGCGGCTGGCGACGCCACAGTCAAGTTCCCGCACCAGACGCCGTGACGTCATAGATTCTGACGGTGTGTACTAAGGCCTACGTGTTCCCTAATCGGTAAAAATGAAGTACATTGTCTTCTGAGGGAGCCACCTAACGTACCAAGTTTCAGGAAATTTCGTTGAGCCAATATGGCCAAAATACGAAAAACCACTTCGAAATCCGTGACGTAACCATCGGAGATTTCGGCGCGAACTTTACAGGTGAAACTTGTGACATTAACTTTATAATCTAATAATAAATTCTATGGTGCTGAAATTGACGACACTAGAGTTTGAAGAGTGTAATTTAGCAGTCTAAACTATGTTATTGTTTCAGATTAGTGTGCCTTTAAAGGGCGCGCCACGCGAACGCTGAAGTCCGCCTCTATCTACGGCGTGCCTTGTTTAGGCACTTAAAACCCCTGAAATTACTATTAATTATTATCCATTACTCCTTTGTTGAAAGTAGGGGGTTAACTGGGGCGTCGTGAGGCTTTTTCTTGGTCCGGTGACAGAGCTATGTGGCGCTGTAAAGAACAAACAGGCCAAGTGACCACTAGTCGTTGCCCTGTTTCAAGGACGGTATTGATAACTATCATCATCATCATCATCATCATCATTAGAGCGCGCGCGGCCATTACGCGGAGCGATGGGGTTAGGGGTCAATCTGTGCGAATCGCGGTGTAAAATAGTGCACATCGCGCCGTGTCGGTGCAGATTATCTTTCTTTGTGCAAACAACACGCGATGACCGCGCACTGCAGGCGAGCGTGAACTAGGGGTAATGAATAGTTTGTTTTACGAGGCCAGCCGCGAACCGACAAAGCGCGGCCGAAAAGAGAAGTCACCCTCGTGGATAAGGGCACAGCGTGTAGAGGTTTTTGAACCCTGCGGCCGGGCGACGAAAAAGAGTAAAGAGAAGGCACAGTAAGTGCGTGCTTAAAAAAAAAAACAATTATCTGTGTGTGCCTTGGACAGATAATGTGGGCTAACAGCATGCCGGCAGGTTTTGCGAACAGCGATCTGGACAGATATGGGGCGCGGGTATCGAGGGATGGGAAACGCTGCCGAGGACAGCAGAGTTTAGATGGTGTGATGAAATTTAAAAAGAAAAAAAATTGGCCGCATATCTGCGTGCTTCGCTGCAAATGTCGTCTAAATACGATAGAAGAGGCGCTGCGTGAGATATGGACGCCATCTGGCAATACGTCGGGAAACATGAGTGCTGTGTTGCGGGCTGGTAGTCCCGGCGCAGCAGCAGGCGAAGACCGACGGTGACCAACACGACCGGCGGGGACGCCAGCCAGCCCGAACGCGCGGTTTGGCGCGAAGCGCCGAAGCATGAGAAGAAACGTCCGCACTCAACGAGTACTCTCCACACACTCTCTTATTTACATGTCGACTGGGTAAAACAGGAATGCCAGAGCGGCGCCCCATGGCATTCGTACAGTGCAATACAGAACCGAAACCGAAACACAACAATGAGCTCGTGCAGAGGGCACGGAGGAAGGCAAGTTTCAGCTCAGTCGCATTTTCAGCGCAGCTTAAGAAACTGGGGTCTTTACAATTACGTATGTATGCATTGTCTATTAAAGGAACACACCACCTAATACTTACCTAGTGATGTTGCGCCTCAGATATGCGTAATGTTTGCTTTTTGATCTACAATGTACACAAGTATGAACCTAGTCAGCCGTTCAAGATGGCTGGCACTTGGGCAAGTGGTTCAACTTTGGCCGAGTAGCTGAATCGAGTGACGTGCCGACAAACAGAAAGACAGACCAAAATTTCTCCGTTTAAGTCCCCCAAGAAAGACTATCGTCTTTAAAATTACCCCAGTTTCACCCAGTGGGAAATCTGCAGAAACAGCGGAGCGGCGGTTCTACTGTGTTTCCCTCGCGATTTTCTGTGATGTTTTGTGATTGTGCGTGGGTGTCTATGATTACGTTAGTTGTAGAGTGTAGATGCACCGGAAAGGACATGTGGCAGCCGCTGCCACACGCTTCCCTGCCACAGTGACTTAGGCCCTATTCACGCTCGAGCCGCCTTTCCCAGTTCCATGTGCGGCTTCGTCCACGACCGAGGCAGTTACGGCATCTATGGGTGTATCTAGGAACCGGAGCGTTGCATGCGACGCGCACACTCATCTGTCGTCAGGCCAAGCCATAGAACAACTCTGCTGTTAAAAAAATTTGCAGGCATAAAATGGACTAACTTATAGCGCAAAGCGGGGCAAATTCGAGATCACTGCAAGAGGCCTTCGTCGTGCAGTGGTCATAGAGTCGAATGATGATGATGACGACACGGCGTGCTGGAGGGCGACGTGCTCTTATTTGAAGCATATGACGGTTGCTTACAGAGCAAAAAGAAAAAAAGAAAATCACAAGCTCGAAGAACAGTTGGCGTGCTTATGAGACTGGCAATAACTGTGTCATACTTAATGTTACGAAAGTTCGCTATCGAGAGTACAGCAACGCGGCAAACTATATATAATTTGGAAGGTTTTACACTCTTACAACACAAGAAGGCGAAAGCATTGCTGCAGTCATGTAAGACAAGATCGGTCGCAATGTGCAGTACATATCTACTGTGTTTGGCATTAAAGTAGATCCTCTGAAAGCCTTATGCGAGCCTCTCTCAGTGTTGTGCATGTATTTACGTCTTCAGCTCATCGCACCCGTCGTTATTCTGCTTCTCGCTTCCGCAGTTCGCTATCTTTTTTTCTTCGGCATCGTGCTCGTACAGACGCAGAAGCACGAGTAGCGACACGTGCTTCTTCCGCAGTGGCCGTACCACAAGCCGCAAGGGCGTGCACGCTCCATCACTCGCCTCCTCAACGTTGACTAGCGTCGCCGGCAACAGCCGACGCCGCAGCAGCTGCTCCTAGTTTGATGTATGTGTACAGGGTCGACCACATCTAAGCTGAACACCTCATTAGTATTCAAACCGGTAAAACTAGAACGTTTCTTATACTTCACGAGTACAATGCCCGTTATAGAACGTGTAATCATGGTGTCGACAAACACAGTAATGATTTTTCGAATTATGTATTAAACAGCAGCTTCAATGAGGTCTTGAATACTAATGAGGTGTTCAGCTTAGATGTGGTCGACCCTGTACAGTACGCGCGTGTC